>NW_026711606.1:0-279993 GCF_026419965.1 Kogia breviceps
AAATCCACTCAGGATGCTGCTACCAGCCTCATGACGTGGATTTCATGGCTGAGTGACACTCCATTGGACCTACGTAGCACCACTTGTCCACTTGTCCACTTGTCTTTGTCCACTTGTCCACTCGTCTTTGTCCACTTGGCTCATTCCTGGGATATGAAACGTGTACCGGAGTGGAGGTTCTTGTCAAGACAGCAGCCCTCAACTTTGGGGTCCCTGTGTCTGGTTGATTTTTTCATTTTCCCAAGGTCAACGCCCATGTGTGGAAGTGCCCTATGCTCTGTGGTTCTGTGTTTTACATGGTTTGGGAAAGAGGATACACTTGTGAAGATTGGCTGTTGGCCATTGACATCCCGCCCATCAGCTTAACAAGGCTCCCTTGACTCCGTGGGCTGTCCTGCCTTTCTGGTTTTTAGACTTTTTTCGCCTGGCCCTTTTGCCCCGGGGGGGGGGGGCGAGAGATTTCTTTGTAGTGCTGATTTGCTCTCCCAGGTTGCTTGGTTGGCCAAAAAGGGCGTATGCGTTTTTTCCTGAATATATTCAGGAAAAAACGCATACGCCCTTTTTGGCCAACCGCATCATTGTCCACGTTCTGGCGCTTTTCATGTGCTATCGGGGCCATTCCGATGTACCCGTTGACATCCGTTTCCTGCAGTTCTGCCTTGCGTTCAGCGCCTCTTCGTAGCCTGACCTCAATATATTTTGGGGCGATAGTTATCGTTTAGAACTCTGCAGGTTTGGGAAGTGCAGGGCCCCTGAGCTCCATTTCCCAAGTCGCTTTTTTGTGAGTGGGACGCAACACGGCTGGATGGCTTCACGCCCTATTGTCGATCCGCGGTGGCAGGCTGAACCGCTGGTGAATTCTTCTTCGTGATGGGAAATGAGAGTGACATGTGCCCGACCAAACACCTCCAGCGAGTCTCTCATTGGTTCCCCCTCTTGCAGTTCATCCTGCGGACAAATTGCAGACGGTACGAAAGAGGCATGGAAAGGCGCCGAGTCTCCAAGTGGGGAGATTGTTAGTAAGGGGGCCTGAATGGAGAACACGAGCACCAGGAGAGGAAAACTGAGGTGAGTTTCAGAAAGCTTTCCCGATCCCACGGTGTAGCATCCGCTGGGTTTCCAATGAGTGCTTTCGCTGTCGGAAGATTGCGTTGAACCTGGAGAGTTGGGAGCCATGGAATGGGGAGCACGCAGGATTCCTTTCAAGGGTCTGCATTTGCTTTCCCAACCTCACCAATCGTCTCAGCCCCAAGAGTGTCCAGCCTTATGTCTTCTGCCGCTGGGGCTGTAGATGTGGTCAATCCTGGTTGCATGCCAGTCCCTGAACGCATTTTGGAAGAATTTCTCTCTGTTTTGCCCTGCTTGTTTCTTCTTTGTGTTGGAAATGTATCCTCAGAATGGGTCTGAGCTGATTTTCCCTGCTGGTTTTAGGCCGCTTTACACACCCTTGATGCACTTACACAGAGATATCAAGACTTAGCTTTTAAGATGCTTACTAGTCGGATAGATACTTGTGCGATGAACAGGGTCTGGTGAGTCCAGTTGATTGAGCAAGGAGTAGGTCGTGTCCATTCCATATTCGGTTTTCGGAAGGGTATCTGTGCTCATTTCAAACTCGAGTTTTATGCGTCACCGCACCTCACCTTTCCCCTGAAGCAGGCATAAGTGTGTTTTCTAAAAGCGTGACTCTGTTCTGTTTGGGGATTCCGTTCATGGGGAGCGATTTTTACATTCCCTCGATAAGTGATATCATAAGTTTCTTTTTTTGTGGGACTTATTTCACTGAGGATGATCGTACCTAAATCCACTCAGGATGCTGCTACCAGCCTCATGACGTGGATTTCATGGCTGAGTGACACTCCATTGGACCTACGTAGCACCACTTGTCCACTTGTCCACTTGTCTTTGTCCACTTGTCCACTCGTCTTTGTCCACTTGGCTCTTTCCTGGGATATGAAACGTGTACCGGAGTGGAGGTTCTTGTCAAGACAGCAGCCCTCAACTTTGGGGTCCCTGTGTCTGGTTGATTTTTTCATTTTCCCAAGGTCAACGCCCATGTGTGGAAGTGCCCTATGCTCTGTGGTTCTGTGTTTTACATGGTTTGGGAAAGAGGATACACTTGTGAAGATTGGCTGTTGGCCATTGACATCCCGCCCATCAGCTTAACAAGGCTCCCTTGACTCCGTGGGCTGTCCTGCCTTTCTGGTTTTTAGACTTTTTTCGCCTGGCCCTTTTGCCCCGGGGGGGGGGGGGGCCGAGAGATTTCTTTGTAGTGCTGATTTGCTCTCCCAGGTTGCTTGGTTGGCCAAAAAGGGCGTATGCGTTTTTTCCTGAATATATTCAGGAAAAAACGCATACGCCCTTTTTGGCCAACCGCATCATTGTCCACGTTCTGGCGCTTTTCATGTGCTATCGGGGCCATTCCGATGTACCCGTTGACATCCGTTTCCTGCAGTTCTGCCTTGCGTTCAGCGCCTCTTCGTAGCCTGACCTCAATATATTTTGGGGCGATAGTTATCGTTTAGAACTCTGCAGGTTTGGGAAGTGCAGGGCCCCTGAGCTCCATTTCCCAAGTCGCTTTTTTGTGAGTGGGACGCAACACGGCTGGATGGCTTCACGCCCTATTGTCGATCCGCGGTTGCAGGCTGAACCGCTGGTGAATTCTTCTTCATGATGGGAAATGAGAGTGACATGTGCCCGACCAAACACCTCCAGCGAGTCTCTCATTGGTTCCCCCTCTTGCAGTTCATCCTGCGGACAAATTGCAGACGGTACGAAAGAGGCATGGAAAGGCGCCGAGTCTCCAAGTGGGGAGATTGTTAGTAAGGGGGCCTGAATGGAGAACACGAGCACCAGGAGAGGAAAACTGAGGTGAGTTTCAGAAAGCTTTCCCGATCCCACGGTGTAGCATCCGCTGGGTTTCCAATGAGTGCTTTCGCTGTCGGAAGATTGCGTTGAACCTGGAGAGTTGGGAGCCATGGAATGGGGAGCACGCAGGATTCCTTTCAAGGGTCTGCATTTGCTTTCCCAACCTCACCAATCGTCTCAGCCCCAAGAGTGTCCAGCCTTCTGTCTTCTGCCGCTGGGGCTGTAGATGTGGTCAATCCTGGTTGCATGCCAGTCCCTGAACGCATTTTGGAAGAATTTCTCTCTGTTTTGCCCTGCTTGTTTCTTCTTTGTGTTGGAAATGTATCCTCAGAATGGTCTGAGCTGATTTTCCCTGCTGGTTTTAGGCCGCTTTACACACCCTTGATGCACTTACACAGAGATATCAAGACTTAGCTTTTAAGATGCTTACTAGTCGGATAGATACTTGTGCGATGAACAGGGTCTGGTGAGTCCAGTTGATTGAGCAAGGAGTAGGTCGTGTCCATTCCATATTCGGTTTTCGGAAGGGTATCTGTGCTCATTTCAAACTCGAGTTTTATGCGTCACCGCACCTCACCTTTCCCCTGAAGCAGGCATAAGTGTGTTTTCTAAAAGCGTGACTCTGTTCTGTTTGGGGATTCCGTTCATGGGGAGCGATTTTTACATTCCCTCGATAAGTGATATCATAAGTTTCTTTTTTTGTGGGACTGATTTCACTGAGGATGATCGTACCTAAATCCACTCAGGATGCTGCTACCAGCCTCATGACGTGGATTTCATGGCTGAGTGACACTCCATTGGACCTACGTAGCACCACTTGTCCACTTGTCCACTTGTCTTTGTCCACTTGTCCACTCGTCTTTGTCCACTTGGCTCTTTCCTGGGATATGAAACGTGTACCGGAGTGGAGGTTCTTGTCAAGACAGCAGCCCTCAACTTTGGGGTCCCTGTGTCTGGTTGATTTTTTCATTTTCCCAAGGTCAACGCCCATGTGTGGAAGTGCCCTATGCTCTGTGGTTCTGTGTTTTACATGGTTTGGGAAAGAGGATACACTTGTGAAGATTGGCTGTTGGCCATTGACATCCCGCCCATCAGCTTAACAAGGCTCCCTTGACTCCGTGGGCTGTCCTGCCTTTCTGGTTTTTAGACTTTTTTCGCCTGGCCCTTTTGCCCCGGGGGGGGGGGGAGAGATTTCTTTGTAGTGCTGATTTGCTCTCCCAGGTTGCTTGGTTGGCCAAAAAGGGCGTATGCGTTTTTTCCTGAATATATTCAGGAAAAAACGCATACGCCCTTTTTGGCCAACCGCATCATTGTCCACGTTCTGGCGCTTTTCATGTGCTATCGGGGCCATTCCGATGTACCCGTTGACATCCGTTTCCTGCAGTTCTGCCTTGCGTTCAGCGCCTCTTCGTAGCCTGACCTCAATATATTTTGGGGCGATAGTTATCGTTTAGAACTCTGCAGGTTTGGGAAGTGCAGGGCCCCTGAGCTCCATTTCCCAAGTCGCTTTTTTGTGAGTGGGACGCAACACGGCTGGATGGCTTCACGCCCTATTGTCGATCCGCGGTGGCAGGCTGAACCGCTGGTGAATTCTTCTTCGTGATGGGAAATGAGAGTGACATGTGCCCGACCAAACACCTCCAGCGAGTCTCTCATTGGTTCCCCCTCTTGCAGTTCATCCTGCGGACAAATTGCAGACGGTACGAAAGAGGCATGGAAAGGCGCCGAGTCTCCAAGTGGGGAGATTGTTAGTAAGGGGGCCTGAATGGAGAACACGAGCACCAGGAGAGGAAAACTGAGGTGAGTTTCAGAAAGCTTTCCCGATCCCACGGTGTAGCATCCGCTGGGTTTCCAATGAGTGCTTTCGCTGTCGGAAGATTGCGTTGAACCTGGAGAGTTGGGAGCCATGGAATGGGGAGCACGCAGGATTCCTTTCAAGGGTCTGCATTTGCTTTCCCAACCTCACCAATCGTCTCAGCCCCAAGAGTGTCCAGCCTTATGTCTTCTGCCGCTGGGGCTGTAGATGTGGTCAATCCTGGTTGCATGCCAGTCCCTGAACGCATTTTGGAAGAATTTCTCTCTGTTTTGCCCTGCTTGTTTCTTCTTTGTGTTGGAAATGTATCCTCAGAATGGGTCTGAGCTGATTTTCCCTGCTGGTTTTAGGCCGCTTTACACACCCTTGATGCACTTACACAGAGATATCAAGACTTAGCTTTTAAGATGCTTACTAGTCGGATAGATACTTGTGCGATGAACAGGGTCTGGTGAGTCCAGTTGATTGAGCAAGGAGTAGGTCGTGTCCATTCCATATTCGGTTTTCGGAAGGGTATCTGTGCTCATTTCAAACTCGAGTTTTATGCGTCACCGCACCTCACCTTTCCCCTGAAGCAGGCATAAGTGTGTTTTCTAAAAGCGTGACTCTGTTCTGTTTGGGGATTCCGTTCATGGGGAGCGATTTTTACATTCCCTCGATAAGTGATATCATAAGTTTCTTTTTTTGTGGGACTTATTTCACTGAGGATGATCGTACCTAAATCCACTCAGGATGCTGCTACCAGCCTCATGACGTGGATTTCATGGCTGAGTGACACTCCATTGGACCTACGTAGCACCACTTGTCCACTTGTCCACTTGTCTTTGTCCACTTGTCCACTCGTCTTTGTCCACTTGGCTCTTTCCTGGGATATGAAACGTGTACCGGAGTGGAGGTTCTTGTCAAGACAGCAGCCCTCAACTTTGGGGTCCCTGTGTCTGGTTGATTTTTTCATTTTCCCAAGGTCAACGCCCATGTGTGGAAGTGCCCTATGCTCTGTGGTTCTGTGTTTTACATGGTTTGGGAAAGAGGATACACTTGTGAAGATTGGCTGTTGGCCATTGACATGCCGCCCATCAGCTTAACAAGGCTCCCTTGACTCCGTGGGCTGTCCTGCCTTTCTGGTTTTTAGACTGTTTTCGCCTGGCCCTTTTGCCCCGGGGGGGGGGGCGAGAGATTTCTTTGTAGTGCTGATTTGCTCTCCCAGGTTGCTTGGTTGGCCAAAAAGGGCGTATGCGTTTTTTCCTGAATATATTCAGGAAAAAACGCATACGCCCTTTTTGGCCAACCGCATCATTGTCCACGTTCTGGCGCTTTTCATGTGCTATCGGGGCCATTCCGATGTACCCGTTGACATCCGTTTCCTGCAGTTCTGCCTTGCGTTCAGCGCCTCTTCGTAGCCTGACCTCAATATATTTTGGGGCGATAGTTATCGTTTAGAACTCTGCAGGTTTGGGAAGTGCAGGGCCCCTGAGCTCCATTTCCCAAGTCGCTTTTTTGTGAGTGGGACGCAACACGGCTGGATGGCTTCACGCCCTATTGTCGATCCGCGGTGGCAGGCTGAACCGCTGGTGAATTCTTCTTCGTGATGGGAAATGAGAGTGACATGTGCCCGACCAAACACCTCCAGCGAGTCTCTCATTGGTTCCCCCTCTTGCAGTTCATCCTGCGGACAAATTGCAGACGGTACGAAAGAGGCATGGAAAGGCGCCGAGTCTCCAAGTGGGGAGATTGTTAGTAAGGGGGCCTGAATGGAGAACACGAGCACCAGGAGAGGAAAACTGAGGTGAGTTTCAGAAAGCTTTCCCGATCCCACGGTGTAGCATCCGCTGGGTTTCCAATGAGTGCTTTCGCTGTCGGAAGATTGCGTTGAACCTGGAGAGTTGGGAGCCATGGAATGGGGAGCACGCAGGATTCCTTTCAAGGGTCTGCATTTGCTTTCCCAACCTCACCAATCGTCTCAGCCCCAAGAGTGTCCAGCCTTATGTCTTCTGCCGCTGGGGCTGTAGATGTGGTCAATCCTGGTTGCATGCCAGTCCCTGAACGCATTTTGGAAGAATTTCTCTCTGTTTTGCCCTGCTTGTTTCTTCTTTGTGTTGGAAATGTATCCTCAGAATGGGTCTGAGCTGATTTTCCCTGCTGGTTTTAGGCCGCTTTACACACCCTTGAGGCACTTACACAGAGATATCAAGACTTAGCTTTGAAGATGCTTACTAGTCGGATAGATACTTGTGCGATGAACAGGGTCTGGTGAGTCCAGTTGATTGAGCAAGGAGTAGGTCGTGTCCATTCCATATTCGGTTTTCGGAAGGGTATCTGTGCTCATTTCAAACTCGAGTTTTATGCGTCACCGCACCTCACCTTTCCCCTGAAGCAGGCATAAGTGTGTTTTCTAAAAGCGTGACTCTGTTCTGTTTGGGGATTCCGTTCATGGGGAGCGATTTTTACATTCCCTCGATAAGTGATATCATAAGTTTCTTTTTTTGTGGGACTTATTTCACTGAGGATGATCGTACCTAAATCCACTCAGGATGCTGCTACCAGCCTCATGACGTGGATTTCATGGCTGAGTGACACTCCATTGGACCTACGTAGCACCACTTGTCCACTTGTCCACTTGTCTTTGTCCACTTGTCCACTCGTCTTTGTCCACTTGGCTCTTTCCTGGGATATGAAACGTGTACCGGAGTGGAGGTTCTTGTCAAGACAGCAGCCCTCAACTTTGGGGTCCCTGTGTCTGGTTGATTTTTTCATTTTCCCAAGGTCAACGCCCATGTGTGGAAGTGCCCTATGCTCTGTGGTTCTGTGTTTTACATGGTTTGGGAAAGAGGATACACTTGTGAAGATTGGCTGTTGGCCATTGACATCCCGCCCATCAGCTTAACAAGGCTCCCTTGACTCCGTGGGCTGTCCTGCCTTTCTGGTTTTTAGACTTTTTTCGCCTGGCCCTTTTGCCCCGGGGGGGGGGCGAGAGATTTCTTTGTAGTGCTGATTTGCTCTCCCAGGTTGCTTGGTTGGCCAAAAAGGGCGTATGCGTTTTTTCCTGAATATATTCAGGAAAAAACGCATACGCCCTTTTTGGCCAACCGCATCATTGTCCACGTTCTGGCGCTTTTCATGTGCTATCGGGGCCATTCCGATGTACCCGTTGACATCCGTTTCCTGCAGTTCTGCCTTGCGTTCAGCGCCTCTTCGTAGCCTGACCTCAATATATTTTGGGGCGATAGTTATCGTTTAGAACTCTGCAGGTTTGGGAAGTGCAGGGCCCCTGAGCTCCATTTCCCAAGTCGCTTTTTTGTGAGTGGGACGCAACACGGCTGGATGGCTTCACGCCCTATTGTCGATCCGCGGTGGCAGGCTGAACCGCTGGTGAATTCTTCTTCGTGATGGGAAATGAGAGTGACATGTGCCCGACCAAACACCTCCAGCGAGTCTCTCATTGGTTCCCCCTCTTGCAGTTCATCCTGCGGACAAATTGCAGACGGTACGAAAGAGGCATGGAAAGGCGCCGAGTCTCCAAGTGGGGAGATTGTTAGTAAGGGGGCCTGAATGGAGAACACGAGCACCAGGAGAGGAAAACTGAGGTGAGTTTCAGAAAGCTTTCCCGATCCCACGGTGTAGCATCCGCTGGGTTTCCAATGAGTGCTTTCGCTGTCGGAAGATTGCGTTGAACCTGGAGAGTTGGGAGCCATGGAATGGGGAGCACGCAGGATTCCTTTCAAGGGTCTGCATTTGCTTTCCCAACCTCACCAATCGTCTCAGCCCCAAGAGTGTCCAGCCTTATGTCTTCTGCCGCTGGGGCTGTAGATGTGGTCAATCCTGGTTGCATGCCAGTCCCTGAACGCATTTTGGAAGAATTTCTCTCTGTTTTGCCCTGCTTGTTTCTTCTTTGTGTTGGAAATGTATCCTCAGAATGGGTCTGAGCTGATTTTCCCTGCTGGTTTTAGGCCGCTTTACACACCCTTGAGGCACTTACACAGAGATATCAAGACTTAGCTTTTAAGATGCTTACTAGTCGGATAGATACTTGTGCGATGAACAGGGTCTGGTGAGTCCAGTTGATTGAGCAAGGAGTAGGTCGTGTCCATTCCATATTCGGTTTTCGGAAGGGTATCTGTGCTCATTTCAAACTCGAGTTTTATGCGTCACCGCACCTCACCTTTCCCCTGAAGCAGGCATAAGTGTGTTTTCTAAAAGCGTGACTCTGTTCTGTTTGGGGATTCCGTTCATGGGGAGCGATTTTTACATTCCCTCGATAAGTGATATCATAAGTTTCTTTTTTTGTGGGACTTATTTCACTGAGGATGATCGTACCTAAATCCACTCAGGATGCTGCTACCAGCCTCATGACGTGGATTTCATGGCTGAGTGACACTCCATTGGACCTACGTAGCACCACTTGTCCACTTGTCCACTTGTCTTTGTCCACTTGTCCACTCGTCTTTGTCCACTTGGCTCTTTCCTGGGATATGAAACGTGTACCGGAGTGGAGGTTCTTGTCAAGACAGCAGCCCTCAACTTTGGGGTCCCTGTGTCTGGTTGATTTTTTCATTTTCCCAAGGTCAACGCCCATGTGTGGAAGTGCCCTATGCTCTGTGGTTCTGTGTTTTACATGGTTTGGGAAAGAGGATACACTTGTGAAGATTGGCTGTTGGCCATTGACATCCCGCCCATCAGCTTAACAAGGCTCCCTTGACTCCGTGGGCTGTCCTGCCTTTCTGGTTTTTAGACTTTTTTCGCCTGGCCCTTTTGCCCCGGGGGGGGGGGCGAGAGATTTCTTTGTAGTGCTGATTTGCTCTCCCAGGTTGCTTGGTTGGCCAAAAAGGGCGTATGCGTTTTTTCCTGAATATATTCAGGAAAAAACGCATACGCCCTTTTTGGCCAACCGCATCATTGTCCACGTTCTGGCGCTTTTCATGTGCTATCGGGGCCATTCCGATGTACCCGTTGACATCCGTTTCCTGCAGTTCTGCCTTGCGTTCAGCGCCTCTTCGTAGCCTGCGCTCAATATATTTTGGGGCGATAGTTATCGTTTAGAACTCTGCAGGTTTGGGAAGTGCAGGGCCCCTGAGCTCCATTTCCCAAGTCGCTTTTTTGTGAGTGGGACGCAACACGGCTGGATGGCTTCACGCCCTATTGTCGATCCGCGGTTGCAGGCTGAACCGCTGGTGAATTCTTCTTCGTGATGGGAAATGAGAGTGACATGTGCCCGACCAAACACCTCCAGCGAGTCTCTCATTGGTTCCCCCTCTTGCAGTTCATCCTGCGGAGAAATTGCAGACGGTACGAAAGAGGCATGGAAAGGCGCCGAGTCTCCAAGTGGGGAGATTGTTAGTAAGGGGGCCTGAATGGAGAACACGAGCACCAGGAGAGGAAAACTGAGGTGAGTTTCAGAAAGCTTTCCCGATCCCACGGTGTAGCATCCGCTGGGTTTCCAATGAGTGCTTTCGCTGTCGGAAGATTGCGTTGAACCTGGAGAGTTGGGAGCCATGGAATGGGGAGCACGCAGGATTCCTTTCAAGGGTCTGCATTTGCTTTCCCAACCTCACCAATCGTCTCAGCCCGAAGAGTGTCCAGCCTTATGTCTTCTGCCGCTGGGGCTGTAGATGTGGTCAATCCTGGTTGCATGCCAGTCCCTGAACGCATTTTGGAAGAATTTCTCTCTGTTTTGCCCTGCTTGTTTCTTCTTTGTGTTGGAAATGTATCCTCAGAATGGGTCTGAGCTGATTTTCCCTGCTGGTTTTAGGCCGCTTTACACACCCTTGATGCACTTACACAGAGATATCAAGACTTAGCTTTTAAGATGCTTACTAGTCGGATAGATACTTGTGCGATGAACAGGGTCTGGTGAGTCCAGTTGATTGAGCAAGGAGTAGGTCGTGTCCATTCCATATTCGGTTTTCGGAAGGGTATCTGTGCTCATTTCAAACTCGAGTTTTATGCGTCACCGCACCTCACCTTTCCCCTGAAGCAGGCATAAGTGTGTTTTCTAAAAGCGTGACTCTGTTCTGTTTGGGGATTCCGTTCATGGGGAGCGATTTTTACATTCCCTCGATAAGTGATATCATAAGTTTCTTTTTTTGTGGGACTGATTTCACTGAGGATGATCGTACCTAAATCCACTCAGGATGCTGCTACCAGCCTCATGACGTGGATTTCATGGCTGAGTGACACTCCATTGGACCTACGTAGCACCACTTGTCCACTTGTCCACTTGTCTTTGTCCACTTGTCCACTCGTCTTTGTCCACTTGGCTCTTTCCTGGGATATGAAACGTGTACCGGAGTGGAGGTTCTTGTCAAGACAGCAGCCCTCAACTTTGGGGTCCCTGTGTCTGGTTGATTTTTTCATTTTCCCAAGGTCAACGCCCATGTGTGGAAGTGCCCTATGCTCTGTGGTTCTGTGTTTTACATGGTTTGGGAAAGAGGATACACTTGTGAAGATTGGCTGTTGGCCATTGACATCCCGCCCATCAGCTTAACAAGGCTCCCTTGACTCCGTGGGCTGTCCTGCCTTTCTGGTTTTTAGACTTTTTTCGCCTGGCCCTTTTGCCCCGGGGGGGGGGGGCGAGAGATTTCTTTGTAGTGCTGATTTGCTCTCCCAGGTTGCTTGGTTGGCCAAAAAGGGCGTATGCGTTTTTTCCTGAATATATTCAGGAAAAAACGCATACGCCCTTTTTGGCCAACCGCATCATTGTCCACGTTCTGGCGCTTTTCATGTGCTATCGGGGCCATTCCGATGTACCCGTTGACATCCGTTTCCTGCAGTTCTGCCTTGCGTTCAGCGCCTCTTCGTAGCCTGACCTCAATATATTTTGGGGCGATAGTTATCGTTTAGAACTCTGCAGGTTTGGGAAGTGCAGGGCCCCTGAGCTCCATTTCCCAAGTCGCTTTTTTGTGAGTGGGACGCAACACGGCTGGATGGCTTCACGCCCTATTGTCGATCCGCGGTGGCAGGCTGAACCGCTGGTGAATTCTTCTTCGTGATGGGAAATGAGAGTGACATGTGCCCGACCAAACACCTCCAGCGAGTCTCTCATTGGTTCCCCCTCTTGCAGTTCATCCTGCGGACAAATTGCAGACGGTACGAAAGAGGCATGGAAAGGCGCCGAGTCTCCAAGTGGGGAGATTGTTAGTAAGGGGGCCTGAATGGAGAACACGAGCACCAGGAGAGGAAAACTGAGGTGAGTTTCAGAAAGCTTTCCCGATCCCACGGTGTAGCATCCGCTGGGTTTCCAATGAGTGCTTTCGCTGTCGGAAGATTGCGTTGAACCTGGAGAGTTGGGAGCCATGGAATGGGGAGCACGCAGGATTCCTTTCAAGGGTCTGCATTTGCTTTCCCAACCTCACCAATCGTCTCAGCCCCAAGAGTGTCCAGCCTTATGTCTTCTGCCGCTGGGGCTGTAGATGTGGTCAATCCTGGTTGCATGCCAGTCCCTGAACGCATTTTGGAAGAATTTCTCTCTGTTTTGCCCTGCTTGTTTCTTCTTTGTGTTGGAAATGTATCCTCAGAATGGGTCTGAGCTGATTTTCCCTGCTGGTTTTAGGCCGCTTTACACACCCTTGATGCACTTACACAGAGATATCAAGACTTAGCTTTTAAGATGCTTACTAGTCGGATAGATACTTGTGCGATGAACAGGGTCTGGTGAGTCCAGTTGATTGAGCAAGGAGTAGGTCGTGTCCATTCCATATTCGGTTTTCGGAAGGGTATCTGTGCTCATTTCAAACTCGAGTTTTATGCGTCACCGCACCTCACCTTTCCCCTGAAGCAGGCATAAGTGTGTTTTCTAAAAGCGTGACTCTGTTCTGTTTGGGGATTCCGTTCATGGGGAGCGATTTTTACATTCCCTCGATAAGTGATATCATAAGTTTCTTTTTTTGTGGGACTTATTTCACTGAGGATGATCGTACCTAAATCCACTCAGGATGCTGCTACCAGCCTCATGACGTGGATTTCATGGCTGAGTGACACTCCATTGGACCTACGTAGCACCACTTGTCCACTTGTCCACTTGTCTTTGTCCACTTGTCCACTCGTCTTTGTCCACTTGGCTCTTTCCTGGGATATGAAACGTGTACCGGAGTGGAGGTTCTTGTCAAGACAGCAGCCCTCAACTTTGGGGTCCCTGTGTCTGGTTGATTTTTTCATTTTCCCATGGTCAACGCCCATGTGGGGAAGTGCCCTATGCTCTGTGGTTCTGTGTTTTACATGGTTTGGGAAAGAGGATACACTTGTGAAGATTGGCTGTTGGCCATTGACATCCCGCCCATCAGCTTAACAAGGCTCCCTTGACTCCGTGGGCTGTCCTGCCTTTCTGGTTTTTAGACTTTTTTCGCCTGGCCCTTTTGCCCCCGGGGGGGGGGCGAGAGATTTCTTTGTAGTGCTGATTTGCTCTCCCAGGTTGCTTGGTTGGCCAAAAAGGGCGTATGCGTTTTTTCCTGAATATATTCAGGAAAAAACGCATACGCCCTTTTTGGCCAACCGCATCATTGTCCACGTTCTGGCGCTTTTCATGTGCTATCGGGGCCATTCCGATGTACCCGTTGACATCCGTTTCCTGCAGTTCTGCCTTGCGTTCAGCGCCTCTTCGTAGCCTGACCTCAATATATTTTGGGGCGATAGTTATCGTTTAGAACTCTGCAGGTTTGGGAAGTGCAGGGCCCCTGAGCTCCATTTCCCAAGTCGCTTTTTTGTGAGTGGGACGCAACACGGCTGGATGGCTTCACGCCCTATTGTCGATCCGCGGTGGCAGGCTGAACCGCTGGTGAATTCTTCTTCGTGATGGGAAATGAGAGTGACATGTGCCCGACCAAACACCTCCAGCGAGTCTCTCATTGGTTCCCCCTCTTGCAGTTCATCCTGCGGACAAATTGCAGACGGTACGAAAGAGGCATGGAAAGGCGCCGAGTCTCCAAGTGGGGAGATGGTTAGTAAGGGGGCCTGAATGGAGAACACGAGCACCAGGAGAGGAAAACTGAGGTGAGTTTCAGAAAGCTTTCCCGATCCCACGGTGTAGCATCCGCTGGGTTTCCAATGAGTGCTTTCGCTGTCGGAAGATTGCGTTGAACCTGGAGAGTTGGGAGCCATGGAATGGGGAGCACGCAGGATTCCTTTCAAGGGTCTGCATTTGCTTTCCCAACCTCACCAATCGTCTCAGCCCCAAGAGTGTCCAGCCTTCTGTCTTCTGCCGCTGGGGCTGTAGATGTGGTCAATCCTGGTTGCATGCCAGTCCCTGAACGCATTTTGGAAGAATTTCTCTCTGTTTTGCCCTGCTTGTTTCTTCTTTGTGTTGGAAATGTATCCTCAGAATGGGTCTGAGCTGATTTTCCCTGCTTTTTTTAGGCCGCTTTACACACCCTTGATGCACTTACACAGAGATATCAAGACTTAGCTTTTAAGATGCTTACTAGTCGGATAGATACTTGTGCGATGAACAGGGTCTGGTGAGTCCAGTTGATTGAGCAAGGAGTAGGTCGTGTCCATTCCATATTCGGTTTTCGGAAGGGTATCTGTGCTCATTTCAAACTCGAGTTTTATGCGTCACCGCACCTCACCTTTCCCCTGAAGCAGGCATAAGTGTGTTTTCTAAAAGCGTGACTCTGTTCTGTTTGGGGATTCCGTTCATGGGGAGCGATTTTTACATTCCCTCGATAAGTGATATCATAAGTTTCTTTTTTTGTGGGACTGATTTCACTGAGGATGATCGTACCTAAATCCACTCAGGATGCTGCTACCAGCCTCATGACGTGGATTTCATGGCTGAGTGACACTCCATTGGACCTACGTAGCACCACTTGTCCACTTGTCCACTTGTCTTTGTCCACTTGTCCACTCGTCTTTGTCCACTTGGCTCTTTCCTGGGATATGAAACGTGTACCGGAGTGGAGGTTCTTGTCAAGACAGCAGCCCTCAACATTGGGGTCCCTGTGTCTGGTTGAAATTTTCATTTTCCCAAGGTCAACGCCCATGTGTGGAAGTGCCCTATGCTCTGTGGTTCTGTGTTTTACATGGTTTGGGAAAGAGGATACACTTGTGAAGATTGGCTGTTGGCCATTGACATCCCGCCCATCAGCTTAACAAGGCTCCCTTGACTCCGTGGGCTGTCCTGCCTTTCTGGTTTTTAGACTTTTTTCCGCCTGGCCCTTTTGCCCCGGGGGGTGGGCGAGAGATTTCTTTGTAGTGCTGATTTGCTCTCCCAGGTTGCTTGGTTGGCCAAAAAGGGCGTATGCGTTTTTTCCTGAATATATTCAGGAAAAAACGCATACGCCCTTTTTGGCCAACCGCATCATTGTCCACGTTCTGGCGCTTTTCATGTGCTATCGGGGCCATTCCGATGTACCCGTTGACATCCGTTTCCTGCAGTTCTGCCTTGCGTTCAGCGCCTCTTCGTAGCCTGACCTCAATATATTTTGGGGCGATAGTTATCGTTTAGAACTCTGCAGGTTTGGGAAGTGCAGGGCCCCTGAGCTCCATTTCCCAAGTCGCTTTTTTGTGAGTGGGACGCAACACGGCTGGATGGCTTCACGCCCTATTGTCGATCCGCGGTGGCAGGCTGAACCGCTGGTGAATTCTTCTTCGTGATGGGAAATGAGAGTGACATGTGCCCGACCAAACACCTCCAGCGAGTCTCTCATTGGTTCCCCCTCTTGCAGTTCATCCTGCGGACAAATTGCAGACGGTACGAAAGAGGCATGGAAAGGCGCCGAGTCTCCAAGTGGGGAGATTGTTAGTAAGGGGGCCTGAATGGAGAACACGAGCACCAGGAGAGGAAAACTGAGGTGAGTTTCAGAAAGCTTTCCCGATCCCACGGTGTAGCATCCGCTGGGTTTCCAATGAGTGCTTTCGCTGTCGGAAGATTGCGTTGAACCTGGAGAGTTGGGAGCCATGGAATGGGGAGCACGCAGGATTCCTTTCAAGGGTCTGCATTTGCTTTCCCAACCTCACCAATCGTCTCAGCCCCAAGAGTGTCCAGCCTTATGTCTTCTGCCGCTGGGGCTGTAGATGTGGTCAATCCTGGTTGCATGCCAGTCCCTGAACGCATTTTGGAAGAATTTCTCTCTGTTTTGCCCTGCTTGTTTCTTCTTTGTGTTGGAAATGTATCCTCAGAATGGGTCTGAGCTGATTTTCCCTGCTGGTTTTAGGCCGCTTTACACACCCTTGATGCACTTACACAGAGATATCAAGACTTAGCTTTTAAGATGCTTACTAGTCGGATAGATACTTGTGCGATGAACAGGGTCTGGTGAGTCCAGTTGATTGAGCAAGGAGTAGGTCGTGTCCATTCCATATTCGGTTTTCGGAAGGGTATCTGTGCTCATTTCAAACTCGAGTTTTATGCGTCACCGCACCTCACCTTTCCCCTGAAGCAGGCATAAGTGTGTTTTCTAAAAGCGTGACTCTGTTCTGTTTGGGGATTCCGTGCATGGGGAGCGATTTTTACATTCCCTCGATAAGTGATATCATAAGTTTCTTTTTTTGTGGGACTTATTTCACTGAGGATGATCGTACCTAAATCCACTCAGGATGCTGCTACCAGCCTCATGACGTGGATTTCATGGCTGAGTGACACTCCATTGGACCTACGTAGCACCACTTGTCCACTTGTCCACTTGTCTTTGTCCACTTGTCCACTCGTCTTTGTCCACTTGGCTCTTTCCTGGGATATGAAACGTGTACCGGAGTGGAGGTTCTTGTCAAGACAGCAGCCCTCAACTTTGGGGTCCCTGTGTCTGGTTGATTTTTTCATTTTCCCAAGATCAACGCCCATGTGTGGAAGTGCCCTATGCTCTGTGGTTCTGTGTTTTACATGGTTTGGGAAAGAGGATACACTTGCGAAGATTGGCTGTTGGCCATTGACATCCCGCCCATCAGCTTAACAAGGCTCCCTTGACTCCGTGGGCTGTCCTGCCTTTCTGGTTTTTAGACTTTTTTCGCCTGGCCCTTTTGCCCCGGGGGGGGGGGGCGAGAGATTTCTTTGTAGTGCTGATTTGCTCTCCCAGGTTGCTTGGTTGGCCAAAAAGGGCGTATGCGTTTTTTCCTGAATATATTCAGGAAAAAACGCATACGCCCTTTTTGGCCAACCGCATCATTGTCCACGTTCTGGCGCTTTTCATGTGCTATCGGGGCCATTCCGATGTACCCGTTGACATCCGTTTCCTGCAGTTCTGCCTTGCGTTCAGCGCCTCTTCGTAGCCTGACCTCAATATATTTTGGGGCGATAGTTATCGTTTAGAACTCTGCAGGTTTGGGAAGTGCAGGGCCCCTGAGCTCCATTTCCCAAGTCGCTTTTTTGTGAGTGGGACGCAACACGGCTGGATGGCTTCACGCCCTATTGTCGATCCGCGGTGGCAGGCTGAACCGCTGGTGAATTCTTCTTCGTGATGGGAAATGAGAGTGACATGTGCCCGACCAAACACCTCCAGCGAGTCTCTCATTGGTTCCCCCTCTTGCAGTTCATCCTGCGGACAAATTGCAGACGGTACGAAAGAGGCATGGAAAGGCGCCGAGTCTCCAAGTGGGGAGATTGTTAGTAAGGGGGCCTGAATGGAGAACACGAGCACCAGGAGAGGAAAACTGAGGTGAGTTTCAGAAAGCTTTCCCGATCCCACGGTGTAGCATCCGCTGGGTTTCCAATGAGTGCTTTCGCTGTCGGAAGATTGCGTTGAACCTGGAGAGTTGGGAGCCATGGAATGGGGAGCACGCAGGATTCCTTTCAAGGGTCTGCATTTGCTTTCCCAACCTCACCAATCGTCTCAGCCCCAAGAGTGTCCAGCCTTCTGTCTTCTGCCGCTGGGGCTGTAGATGTGGTCAATCCTGGTTGCATGCCAGTCCCTGAACGCATTTTGGAAGAATTTCTCTCTGTTTTGCCCTGCTTGTTTCTTCTTTGTGTTGGAAATGTATCCTCAGAATGGGTCTGAGCTGATTTTCCCTGCTGGTTTTAGGCCGCTTTACACACCCTTGAGGCACTTACACAGAGATATCAAGACTTAGCTTTGAAGATTCTTACTAGTCGGATAGATACTTGTGCGATGAACAGGGTCTGGTGAGTCCAGTTGATTGAGCAAGGAGTAGGTCGTGTCCATTCCATATTCGGTTTTCGGAAGGGTATCTGTGCTCATTTCAAACTCGAGTTTTATGCGTCACCGCACCTCACCTTTCCCCTGAAGCAGGCATAAGTGTGTTTTCTAAAAGCGTGACTCTGTTCTGTTTGGGGATTCCGTTCATGGGGAGCGATTTTTACATTCCCTCGATAAGTGATATCATAAGTTTCTTTTTTTGTGGGACTTATTTCACTGAGGATGATCGTACCTAAATCCACTCAGGATGCTGCTACCAGCCTCATGACGTGGATTTCATGGCTGAGTGACACTCCATTGGACCTACGTAGCACCACTTGTCCACTTGTCCACTTGTCTTTGTCCACTTGTCCACTCGTCTTTGTCCACTTGGCTCTTTCCTGGGATATGAAACGTGTACCGGAGTGGAGGTTCTTGTCAAGACAGCAGCCCTCAACTTTGGGGTCCCTGTGTCTGGTTGATTTTTTCATTTTCCCAAGGTCAACGCCCATGTGTGGAAGTGCCCTATGCTCTGTGGTTCTGTGTTTTACATGGTTTGGGAAAGAGGATACACTTGTGAAGATTGGCTGTTGGCCATTGACATCCCGCCCATCAGCTTAACAAGGCTCCCTTGACTCCGTGGGCTGTCCTGCCTTTCTGGTTTTTAGACTTTTTTCGCCTGGCCCTTTTGCCCCGGGGGGGGGCAAGAGATTTCTTTGTAGTGCTGATTTGCTCTCCCAGGTTGCTTGGTTGGCCAAAAAGGGCGTATGCGTTTTTTCCTGAATATATTCAGGAAAAAACGCATACGCCCTTTTTGGCCAACCGCATCATTGTCCACGTTCTGGCGCTTTTCATGTGCTATCGGGGCCATTCCGATGTACCCGTTGACATCCGTTTCCTGCAGTTCTGCCTTGCGTTCAGCGCCTCTTCGTAGCCTGACCTCAATATATTTTGGGGCGATAGTTATCGTTTAGAACTCTGCAGGTTTGGGAAGTGCAGTGCCCCTGAGCTCCATTTCCCAAGTCGTTTTTTTGTGAGTGGGACGCAACACGGCTGGATGGCTTCACGCCCTATTGTCGATTCGGCGTGGCAGGCTGAGCCTCTGGTGAATTCTTCTTCGCGATGGGAAATGAGAGTGACATGTGCCCGAGCAAACACCTCCAGCGAATCTCTCATTGGTTCCCCCTCTTGCAGTTCATCCTGCGGACAAATTGCAGACGGTACGAAAGAGGCATGGAAAGGCGCTGAGTCTCCAAGTGGGGAGATTGTTAGTAAGGGGGCCTGAATGGAGAACACGAGCACCAGGAGAGGAAAACTGAGGTGAGTTTCAGAAAGCTTTCCCGATCCCACGGTGTAGCATCCGCTGGGTTTCCAATGAGTGCTTTCGCTGTCGGAAGATTGCGTTGAACCTGGAGAGTTGGGAGCCATGGAATGGGGAGCACGCAGGATTCCTTTCAAGGGTCTGCATTTGCTTTCCCAACCTCACCAATCGTCTCAGCCCCAAGAGTGTCCAGCCTTATGTCTTCTGCCGCTGGGGCTGTAGATGTGGTCAATCCTGGTTGCATGCCAGTCCCTGAACGCATTTTGGAAGAATTTCTCTCTGTTTTGCCCTGC
The DNA here is from genome assembly GCF_026419965.1 of Kogia breviceps. Lineage (NCBI taxonomy): Eukaryota > Metazoa > Chordata > Mammalia > Artiodactyla > Physeteridae > Kogia > Kogia breviceps. The sequence goes on from NW_026711606.1 coordinate 19,354, forward strand.
TTGTTTCTTCTTTATGTTGGAAATGTATCCTCAGAATGGGTCTGAGCTGATTTTCCCTGCTGGTTTTAGGCCGCTTTACACACCCTTGATGCACTTACACAGAGATATCAAGACTTAGCTTTTAAGATGCTTACTAGTCGGATAGATACTTGTGCGATGAACAGGGTCTGGTGAGTCCAGTTGATTGAGCAAGGAGTAGGTCGTGTCCATTCCATATTCGGTTTTCGGAAGGGTATCTGTGCTCATTTCAAACTCGAGTTTTATGCGTCACCCCACCTCACCTTTCCCCTGAAGCAGGCATAAGTGTGTTTTCTAAAAGCGTGACTCTGTTCTGTTTGGGGATTCAGTGCATGGGGAGCGATTTTTACATTCCCTCGATAAGTGATATCATAAGTTTCTTTTTTTGTGGGACTTATTTCACTGAGGATGATCGTACCTAAATCCACTCAGGATGCTGCTACCAGCCTCATGACGTGGATTTCATGGCTGAGTGACACTCCATTGGACCTACGTAGCACCACTTGTCCACTTGTCCACTTGTCTTTGTCCACTTGTCCACTCGTCTTTGTCCACTTGGCTCTTTCCTGGGATATGAAACGTGTACCGGAGTGGAGGTTCTTGTCAAGACAGCAGCCCTCAACTTTGGGGTCCCTGTGTCTGGTTGATTTTTTCATTTTCCCAAGGTCAACGCCCATGTGGGGAAGTGCCCTATGCTCTGTGGTTCTGTGTTTTACATGGTTTGGGAAAGAGGATACACTTGTGAAGATTGGCTGTTGGCCATTGACATCCCGCCCATCAGCTTAACAAGGCTCCCTTGACTCCGTGGGCTGTCCTGCCTTTCTGGTTTTTAGACTTTTTTCGCCTGGCCCTTTTGCCCCGGGTGGGGGGGGGGGCGAGAGATTTCTTTGTAGTGCTGATTTGCTCTCCCAGGTTGCTTGGTTGGCCAAAAAGGGCGTATGCGTTTTTTCCTGAATATATTCAGGAAAAAACGCATACGCCCTTTTTGGCCAACCGCATCATTGTCCACGTTCTGGCGCTTTTCATGTGCTATCGGGGCCATTCCGATGTACCCGTTGACATCCGTTTCCTGCAGTTCTGCCTTGCGTTCAGCGCCTCTTCGTAGCCTGACCTCAATATATTTTGGGGCGATAGTTATCGTTTAGAACTCTGCAGGTTTGGGAAGTGCAGGGCCCCTGAGCTCCATTTCCCAAGTCGCTTTTTTGTGAGTGGGACGCAACACGGCTGGATGGCTTCACGCCCTATTGTCGATCCGCGGTGGCAGGCTGAACCGCTGGTGAATTCTTCTTCGTGATGGGAAATGAGAGTGACATGTGCCCGACCAAACACCTCCAGCGAGTCTCTCATTGGTTCCCCCTCTTGCAGTTCATCCTGCGGACAAATTGCAGACGGTACGAAAGAGGCATGGAAAGGCGCCGAGTCTCCAAGTGGGGAGATGGTTAGTAAGGGGGCCTGAATGGAGAACACGAGCACCAGGAGAGGAAAACTGAGGTGAGTTTCAGAAAGCTTTCCCGATCCCACGGTGTAGCATCCGCTGGGTTTCCAATGAGTGCTTTCGCTGTCGGAAGATTGCGTTGAACCTGGAGAGTTGGGAGCCATGGAATGGGGAGCACGCAGGATTCCTTTCAAGGGTCTGCATTTGCTTTCCCAACCTCACCAATCGTCTCAGCCCCAAGAGTGTCCAGCCTTCTGTCTTCTGCCGCTGGGGCTGTAGATGTGGTCAATCCTGGTTGCATGCCAGTCCCTGAACGCATTTTGGAAGAATTTCTCTCTGTTTTGCCCTGCTTGTTTCTTCTTTGTGTTGGAAATGTATCCTCAGAATGGGTCTGAGCTGATTTTCCCTGCTGGTTTTAGGCCGCTTTACACACCCTTGATGCACTTACACAGAGATATCAAGACTTAGCTTTTAAGATGCTTACTAGTCGGATAGATACTTGTGCGATGAACAGGGTCTGGTGAGTCCAGTTGATTGAGCAAGGAGTAGGTCGTGTCCATTCCATATTCGGTTTTCGGAAGGGTATCTGTGCTCATTTCAAACTCGAGTTTTATGCGTCACCGCACCTCACCTTTCCCCTGAAGCAGGCATAAGTGTGTTTTCTAAAAGCGTGACTCTGTTCTGTTTGGGGATTCCGTTCATGGGGAGCGATTTTTACATTCCCTCGATAAGTGATATCATAAGTTTCTTTTTTTGTGGGACTTATTTCACTGAGGATGATCGTACCTAAATCCACTCAGGATGCTGCTACCAGCCTCATGACGTGGATTTCATGGCTGAGTGACACTCCATTGGACCTACGTAGCACCACTTGTCCACTTGTCCACTTGTCTTTGTCCACTTGTCCACTCGTCTTTGTCCACTTGGCTCTTTCCTGGGATATGAAACGTGTACCGGAGTGGAGGTTCTTGTCAAGACAGCAGCCCTCAACTTTGGGGTCCCTGTGTCTGGTTGATTTTTTCATTTTCCCAAGGTCAACGCCCATGTGTGGAAGTGCCCTATGCTCTGTGGTTCTGTGTTTTACATGGTTTGGGAAAGAGGATACACTTGTGAAGATTGGCTGTTGGCCATTGACATCCCGCCCATCAGCTTAACAAGGCTCCCTTGACTCCGTGGGCTGTCCTGCCTTTCTGGTTTTTAGACTTTTTTCGCCTGGCCCTTTTGCCCCGGGGGGGGGGGCGAGAGATTTCTTTGTAGTGCTGATTTGCTCTCCCAGGTTGCTTGGTTGGCCAAAAAGGGCGTATGCGTTTTTTCCTGAATATATTCAGGAAAAAACGCATACGCCCTTTTTGGCCAACCGCATCATTGTCCACGTTCTGGCGCTTTTCATGTGCTATCGGGGCCATTCCGATGTACCCGTTGACATCCGTTTCCTGCAGTTCTGCCTTGCGTTCAGCGCCTCTTCGTAGCCTGACCTCAATATATTTTGGGGCGATAGTTATCGTTTAGAACTCTGCAGGTTTGGGAAGTGCAGGGCCCCTGAGCTCCATTTCCCAAGTCGCTTTTTTGTGAGTGGGACGCAACACGGCTGGATGGCTTCACGCCCTATTGTCGATCCGCGGTGGCAGGCTGAACCGCTGGTGAATTCTTCTTCGTGATGGGAAATGAGAGTGACATGTGCCCGACCAAACACCTCCAGCGAGTCTCTCATTGGTTCCCCCTCTTGCAGTTCATCCTGCGGACAAATTGCAGACGGTACGAAAGAGGCATGGAAAGGCGCCGAGTCTCCAAGTGGGGAGATGGTTAGTAAGGGGGCCTGAATGGAGAACACGAGCACCAGGAGAGGAAAACTGAGGTGAGTTTCAGAAAGCTTTCCCGATCCCACGGTGTAGCATCCGCTGGGTTTCCAATGAGTGCTTTCGCTGTCGGAAGATTGCGTTGAACCTGGAGAGTTGGGAGCCATGGAATGGGGAGCACGCAGGATTCCTTTCAAGGGTCTGCATTTGCTTTCCCAACCTCACCAATCGTCTCAGCCCCAAGAGTGTCCAGCCTTCTGTCTTCTGCCGCTGGGGCTGTAGATGTGGTCAATCCTGGTTGCATGCCAGTCCCTGAACGCATTTTGGAAGAATTTCTCTCTGTTTTGCCCTGCTTGTTTCTTCTTTGTGTTGGAAATGTATCCTCAGAATGGGTCTGAGCTGATTTTCCCTGCTGGTTTTAGGCCGCTTTACACACCCTTGATGCACTTACACAGAGATATCAAGACTTAGCTTTTAAGATGCTTACTAGTCGGATAGATACTTGTGCGATGAACAGGGTCTGGTGAGTCCAGTTGATTGAGCAAGGAGTAGGTCGTGTCCATTCCATATTCGGTTTTCGGAAGGGTATCTGTGCTCATTTCAAACTCGAGTTTTATGCGTCACCGCACCTCACCTTTCCCCTGAAGCAGGCATAAGTGTGTTTTCTAAAAGCGTGACTCTGTTCTGTTTGGGGATTCCGTTCATGGGGAGCGATTTTTACATTCCCTCGATAAGTGATATCATAAGTTTCTTTTTTTGTGGGACTTATTTCACTGAGGATGATCGTACCTAAATCCACTCAGGATGCTGCTACCAGCCTCATGACGTGGATTTCATGGCTGAGTGACACTCCATTGGACCTACGTAGCACCACTTGTCCACTTGTCCACTTGTCTTTGTCCACTTGTCCTCTCGTCTTTGTCCACTTGGCTCTTTCCTGGGATATGAAACGTGTACCGGAGTGGAGGTTCTTGTCAAGACAGCAGCCCTCAACTTTGGGGTCCCTGTGTCTGGTTGATTTTTTCATTTTCCCAAGGTCAACGCCCATGTGTGGAAGTGCCCTATGCTCTGTGGTTCTGTGTTTTACATGGTTTGGGAAAGAGGATACACTTGTGAAGATTGGCTGTTGGCCATTGACATCCCGCCCATCAGCTTAACAAGGCTCCCTTGACTCCGTGGGCTGTCCTGCCTTTCTGGTTTTTAGACTTTTTTCGCCTGGCCCTTTTGCCCCGGGGGGGGGGGGGCGAGAGATTTCTTTGTAGTGCTGATTTGCTCTCCCAGGTTGCTTGGTTGGCCAAAAAGGGCGTATGCGTTTTTTCCTGAATATATTCAGGAAAAAACGCATACGCCCTTTTTGGCCAACCGCATCATTGTCCACGTTCTGGCGCTTTTCATGTGCTATCGGGGCCATTCCGATGTACCCGTTGACATCCGTTTCCTGCAGTTCTGCCTTGCGTTCAGCGCCTCTTCGTAGCCTGACCTCAATATATTTTGGGGCGATAGTTATCGTTTAGAACTCTGCAGGTTTGGGAAGTGCAGGGCCCCTGAGCTCCATTTCCCAAGTCGCTTTTTTGTGAGTGGGACGCAACACGGCTGGATGGCTTCACGCCCTATTGTCGATCCGCGGTGGCAGGCTGAACCGCTGGTGAATTCTTCTTCGTGATGGGAAATGAGAGTGACATGTGCCCGACCAAACACCTCCAGCGAGTCTCTCATTGGTTCCCCCTCTTGCAGTTCATCCTGCGGACAAATTGCAGACGGTACGAAAGAGGCATGGAAAGGCGCCGAGTCTCCAAGTGGGGAGATTGTTAGTAAGGGGGCCTGAATGGAGAACACGAGCACCAGGAGAGGAAAACTGAGGTGAGTTTCAGAAAGCTTTCCCGATCCCACGGTGTAGCATCCGCTGGGTTTCCAATGAGTGCTTTCGCTGTCGGAAGATTGCGTTGAACCTGGAGAGTTGGGAGCCATGGAATGGGGAGCACGCAGGATTCCTTTCAAGGGTCTGCATTTGCTTTCCCAACCTCACCAATCGTCTCAGCCCCAAGAGTGTCCAGCCTTATGTCTTCTGCCGCTGGGGCTGTAGATGTGGTCAATCCTGGTTGCATGCCAGTCCCTGAACGCATTTTGGAAGAATTTCTCTCTGTTTTGCCCTGCTTGTTTCTTCTTTGTGTTGAAAATGTATCCTCAGAATGGGTCTGAGCTGATTTTCCCTGCTGGTTTTAGGCCGCTTTACACACCCTTGATGCACTTACACAGAGATATCAAGACTTAGCTTTTAAGATGCTTACTAGTCGGATAGATACTTGTGCGATGAACAGGGTCTGGTGAGTCCAGTTGATTGAGCAAGGAGTAGGTCGTGTCCATTCCATATTCGGTTTTCGGAAGGGTATCTGTGCTCATTTCAAACTCGAGTTTTATGCGTCACCGCACCTCACCTTTCCCCTGAAGCAGGCATAAGTGTGTTTTCTAAAAGCGTGACTCTGTTCTGTTTGGGGATTCCGTTCATGGGGAGCGATTTTTACATTCCCTCGATAAGTGATATCATAAGTTTCTTTTTTTGTGGGACTTATTTCACTGAGGATGATCGTACCTAAATCCACTCAGGATGCTGCTACCAGCCTCATGACGTGGATTTCATGGCTGAGTGACACTCCATTGGACCTACGTAGCACCACTTGTCCACTTGTCCACTTGTCTTTGTCCACTTGTCCACTCGTCTTTGTCCACTTGGCTCTTTCCTGGGATATGAAACGTGTACCGGAGTGGAGGTTCTTGTCAAGACAGCAGCCCTCAACTTTGGGGTCCCTGTGTCTGGTTGATTTTTTCATTTTCCCAAGGTCAACGCCCATGTGGGGAAGTGCCCTATGCTCTGTGGTTCTGTGTTTTACATGGTTTGGGAAAGAGGATACACTTGTGAAGATTGGCTGTTGGCCATTGACATCCCGCCCATCAGCTTAACAAGGCTCCCTTGACTCCGTGGGCTGTCCTGCCTTTCTGGTTTTTAGACTTTTTTCGCCTGGCCCTTTTGCCCCGGGGGGGGGGGGGGCGAGAGATTTCTTTGTAGTGCTGATTTGCTCTCCCAGGTTGCTTGGTTGGCCAAAAAGGGCGTATGCGTTTTTTCCTGAATATATTCAGGAAAAAACGCATACGCCCTTTTTGGCCAACCGCATCATTGTCCACGTTCTGGCGCTTTTCATGTGCTATCGGGGCCATTCCGATGTACCCGTTGACATCCGTTTCCTGCAGTTCTGCCTTGCGTTCAGCGCCTCTTCGTAGCCTGACCTCAATATATTTTGGGGCGATAGTTATCGTTTAGAACTCTGCAGGTTTGGGAAGTGCAGGGCCCCTGAGCTCCATTTCCCAAGTCGCTTTTTTGTGAGTGGGACGCAACACGGCTGGATGGCTTCACGCCCTATTGTCGATCCGCGGTGGCAGGCTGAACCGCTGGTGAATTCTTCTTCGTGATGGGAAATGAGAGTGACATGTGCCCGACCAAACACCTCCAGCGAGTCTCTCATTGGTTCCCCCTCTTGCAGTTCATCCTGCGGACAAATTGCAGACGGTACGAAAGAGGCATGGAAAGGCGCCGAGTCTCCAAGTGGGGAGATTGTTAGTAAGGGGGCCTGAATGGAGAACACGAGCACCAGGAGAGGAAAACTGAGGTGAGTTTCAGAAAGCTTTCCCGATCCCACGGTGTAGCATCCGCTGGGTTTCCAATGAGTGCTTTCGCTGTCGGAAGATTGCGTTGAACCTGGAGAGTTGGGAGCCATGGAATGGGGAGCACGCAGGATTCCTTTCAAGGGTCTGCATTTGCTTTCCCAACCTCACCAATCGTCTCAGCCCCAAGAGTGTCCAGCCTTCTGTCTTCTGCCGCTGGGGCTGTAGATGTGGTCAATCCTGGTTGCATGCCAGTCCCTGAACGCATTTTGGAAGAATTTCTCTCTGTTTTGCCCTGCTTGTTTCTTCTTTGTGTTGGAAATGTATCCTCAGAATGGGTCTGAGCTGATTTTCCCTGCTGGTTTTAGGCCGCTTTACACACCCTTGAGGCACTTACACAGAGATATCAAGACTTAGCTTTGAAGATTCTTACTAGTCGGATAGATACTTGTGCGATGAACAGGGTCTGGTGAGTCCAGTTGATTGAGCAAGGAGTAGGTCGTGTCCATTCCATATTCGGTTTTCGGAAGGGTATCTGTGCTCATTTCAAACTCGAGTTTTATGCGTCACCGCACCTCACCTTTCCCCTGAAGCAGGCATAAGTGTGTTTTCTAAAAGCGTGACTCTGTTCTGTTTGGGGATTCCGTTCATGGGGAGCGATTTTTACATTCCCTCGATAAGTGATATCATAAGTTTCTTTTTTTGTGGGACTTATTTCACTGAGGATGATCGTACCTAAATCCACTCAGGATGCTGCTACCAGCCTCATGACGTGGATTTCATGGCTGAGTGACACTCCATTGGACCTACGTAGCACCACTTGTCCACTTGTCCACTTGTCTTTGTCCACTTGTCCACTCGTCTTTGTCCACTTGGCTCTTTCCTGGGATATGAAACGTGTACCGGAGTGGAGGTTCTTGTCAAGACAGCAGCCCTCAACTTTGGGGTCCCTGTGTCTGGTTGATTTTTTCATTTTCCCAAGGTCAACGCCCATGTGTGGAAGTGCCCTATGCTCTGTGGTTCTGTGTTTTACATGGTTTGGGAAAGAGGATACACTTGTGAAGATTGGCTGTTGGCCATTGACATCCCGCCCATCAGCTTAACAAGGCTCCCTTGACTCCGTGGGCTGTCCTGCCTTTCTGGTTTTTAGACTTTTTTCGCCTGGCCCTTTTGCCCCGGGGGGGGGGGGGCGAGAGATTTCTTTGTAGTGCTGATTTGCTCTCCCAGGTTGCTTGGTTGGCCAAAAAGGGCGTATGCGTTTTTTCCTGAATATATTCAGGAAAAAACGCATACGCCCTTTTTGGCCAACCGCATCATTGTCCACGTTCTGGCGCTTTTCATGTGCTATCGGGGCCATTCCGATGTACCCGTTGACATCCGTTTCCTGCAGTTCTGCCTTGCGTTCAGCGCCTCTTCGTAGCCTGACCTCAATATATTTTGGGGCGATAGTTATCGTTTAGAACTCTGCAGGTTTGGGAAGTGCAGGGCCCCTGAGCTCCATTTCCCAAGTCGCTTTTTTGTGAGTGGGACGCAACACGGCTGGATGGCTTCACGCCCTATTGTCGATCCGCGGTGGCAGGCTGAACCGCTGGTGAATTCTTCTTCGTGATGGGAAATGAGAGTGACATGTGCCCGACCAAACACCTCCAGCGAGTCTCTCATTGGTTCCCCCTATTGCAGTTCATCCTGCGGACAAATTGCAGACGGTACGAAAGAGGCATGGAAAGGCGCCGAGTCTCCAAGTGGGGAGATTGTTAGTAAGGGGGCCTGAATGGAGAACACGAGCACCAGGAGAGGAAAACTGAGGTGAGTTTCAGAAAGCTTTCCCGATCCCACGGTGTAGCATCCGCTGGGTTTCCAATGAGTGCTTTCGCTGTCGGAAGATTGCGTTGAACCTGGAGAGTTGGGAGCCATGGAATGGGGAGCACGCAGGATTCCTTTCAAGGGTCTGCATTTGCTTTCCCAACCTCACCAATCGTCTCAGCCCCAAGAGTGTCCAGCCTTATGTCTTCTGCCGCTGGGGCTGTAGATGTGGTCAATCCTGGTTGCATGCCAGTCCCTGAACGCATTTTGGAAGAATTTCTCTCTGTTTTGCCCTGCTTGTTTCTTCTTTGTGTTGGAAATGTATCCTCAGAATGGGTCTGAGCTGATTTTCCCTGCTGGTTTTAGGCCGCTTTACACACCCTTGATGCACTTACACAGAGATATCAAGACTTAGCTTTTAAGATGCTTACTAGTCGGATAGATACTTGTGCGATGAACAGGGTCTGGTGAGTCCAGTTGATTGAGCAAGGAGTAGGTCGTGTCCATTCCATATTCGGTTTTCGGAAGGGTATCTGTGCTCATTTCAAACTCGAGTTTTATGCGTCACCGCACCTCACCTTTCCCCTGAAGCAGGCATAAGTGTGTTTTCTAAAAGCGTGACTCTGTTCTGTTTGGGGATTCCGTTCATGGGGAGCGATTTTTACATTCCCTCGATAAGTGATATCATAAGTTTCTTTTTTTGTGGGACTTATTTCACTGAGGATGATCGTACCTAAATCCACTCAGGATGCTGCTACCAGCCTCATGACGTGGATTTCATGGCTGAGTGACACTCCATTGGACCTACGTAGCACCACTTGTCCACTTGTCCACTTGTCTTTGTCCACTTGTCCACTCGTCTTTGTCCACTTGGCTCTTTCCTGGGATATGAAACGTGTACCGGAGTGGAGGTTCTTGTCAAGACAGCAGCCCTCAACTTTGGGGTCCCTGTGTCTGGTTGATTTTTTCATTTTCCCAAGGTCAACGCCCATGTGTGGAAGTGCCCTATGCTCTGTGGTTCTGTGTTTTACATGGTTTGGGAAAGAGGATACACTTGTGAAGATTGGCTGTTGGCCATTGACATCCCGCCCATCAGCTTAACAAGGCTCCCTTGACTCCGTGGGCTGTCCTGCCTTTCTGGTTTTTAGACTTTTTTCGCCTGGCCCTTTTGCCCCGGGGGGGGGGGCGAGAGATTTCTTTGTAGTGCTGATTTGCTCTCCCAGGTTGCTTGGTTGGCCAAAAAGGGCGTATGCGTTTTTTCCTGAATATATTCAGGAAAAAACGCATACGCCCTTTTTGGCCAACCGCATCATTGTCCACGTTCTGGCGCTTTTCATGTGCTATCGGGGCCATTCCGATGTACCCGTTGACATCCGTTTCCTGCAGTTCTGCCTTGCGTTCAGCGCCTCTTCGTAGCCTGACCTCAATATATTTTGGGGCGATAGTTATCGTTTAGAACTCTGCAGGTTTGGGAAGTGCAGGGCCCCTGAGCTCCATTTCCCAAGTTGCTTTTTTGTGAGTGGGACGCAACACGGCTGGATGGCTTCACGCCCTATTGTCGATCCGCGGTGGCAGGCTGAACCGCTGGTGAATTCTTCTTCGTGATGGGAAATGAGAGTGACATGTGCCCGACCAAACACCTCCAGCGAGTCTCTCATTGGTTCCCCCTCTTGCAGTTCATCCTGCGGACAAATTGCAGACGGTACGAAAGAGGCATGGAAAGGCGCCGAGTCTCCAAGTGGGGAGATGGTTAGTAAGGGGGCCTGAATGGAGAACACGAGCACCAGGAGAGGAAAACTGAGGTGAGTTTCAGAAAGCTTTCCCGATCCCACGGTGTAGCATCCGCTGGGTTTCCAATGAGTGCTTTCGCTGTCGGAAGATTGCGTTGAACCTGGAGAGTTGGGAGCCATGGAATGGGGAGCACGCAGGATTCCTTTCAAGGGTCTGCATTTGCTTTCCCAACCTCACCAATCGTCTCAGCCCCAAGAGTGTCCAGCCTTCTGTCTTCTGCCGCTGGGGCTGTAGATGTGGTCAATCCTGGTTGCATGCCAGTCCCTGAACGCATTTTGGAAGAATTTCTCTCTGTTTTGCCCTGCTTGTTTCTTCTTTGTGTTGGAAATGTATCCTCAGAATGGGTCTGAGCTGATTTTCCCTGCTGGTTTTAGGCCGCTTTACACACCCTTGATGCACTTACACAGAGATATCAAGACTTAGCTTTTAAGATGCTTACTAGTCGGATAGATACTTGTGCGATGAACAGGGTCTGGTGAGTCCAGTTGATTGAGCAAGGAGTAGGTCGTGTCCATTCCATATTCGGTTTTCGGAAGGGTATCTGTGCTCATTTCAAACTCGAGTTTTATGCGTCACCGCACCTCACCTTTCCCCTGAAGCAGGCATAAGTGTGTTTTCTAAAAGCGTGACTCTGTTCTGTTTGGGGATTCCGTTCATGGGGAGCGATTTTTACATTCCCTCGATAAGTGATATCATAAGTTTCTTTTTTTGTGGGACTTATTTCACTGAGGATGATCGTACCTAAATCCACTCAGGATGCTGCTACCAGCCTCATGACGTGGATTTCATGGCTGAGTGACACTCCATTGGACCTACGTAGCACCACTTGTCCACTTGTCCACTTGTCTTTGTCCACTTGTCCTCTCGTCTTTGTCCACTTGGCTCTTTCCTGGGATATGAAACGTGTACCGGAGTGGAGGTTCTTGTCAAGACAGCAGCCCTCAACTTTGGGGTCCCTGTGTCTGGTTGATTTTTTCATTTTCCCAAGGTCAACGCCCATGTGTGGAAGTGCCCTATGCTCTGTGGTTCTGTGTTTTACATGGTTTGGGAAAGAGGATACACTTGTGAAGATTGGCTGTTGGCCATTGACATCCCGCCCATCAGCTTAACAAGGCTCCCTTGACTCCGTGGGCTGTCCTGCCTTTCTGGTTTTTAGACTTTTTTCGCCTGGCCCTTTTGCCCCGGGGGGGGGGGCGAGAGATTTCTTTGTAGTGCTGATTTGCTCTCCCAGGTTGCTTGGTTGGCCAAAAAGGGCGTATGCGTTTTTTCCTGAATATATTCAGGAAAAAACGCATACGCCCTTTTTGGCCAACCGCATCATTGTCCACGTTCTGGCGCTTTTCATGTGCTATCGGGGCCATTCCGATGTACCCGTTGACATCCGTTTCCTGCAGTTCTGCCTTGCGTTCAGCGCCTCTTCGTAGCCTGACCTCAATATATTTTGGGGCGATAGTTATCGTTTAGAACTCTGCAGGTTTGGGAAGTGCAGGGCCCCTGAGCTCCATTTCCCAAGTCGCTTTTTTGTGAGTGGGACGCAACACGGCTGGATGGCTTCACGCCCTATTGTCGATCCGCGGTGGCAGGCTGAACCGCTGGTGAATTCTTCTTCGTGATGGGAAATGAGAGTGACATGTGCCCGACCAAACACCTCCAGCGAGTCTCTCATTGGTTCCCCCTCTTGCAGTTCATCCTGCGGACAAATTGCAGACGGTACGAAAGAGGCATGGAAAGGCGCCGAGTCTCCAAGTGGGGAGATTGTTAGTAAGGGGGCCTGAATGGAGAACACGAGCACCAGGAGAGGAAAACTGAGGTGAGTTTCAGAAAGCTTTCCCGATCCCACGGTGTAGCATCCGCTGGGTTTCCAATGAGTGCTTTCGCTGTCGGAAGATTGCGTTGAACCTGGAGAGTTGGGAGCCATGGAATGGGGAGCACGCAGGATTCCTTTCAAGGGTCTGCATTTGCTTTCCCAACCTCACCAATCGTCTCAGCCCCAAGAGTGTCCAGCCTTATGTCTTCTGCCGCTGGGGCTGTAGATGTGGTCAATCCTGGTTGCATGCCAGTCCCTGAACGCATTTTGGAAGAATTTCTCTCTGTTTTGCCCTGCTTGTTTCTTCTTTGTGTTGGAAATGTATCCTCAGAATGGGTCTGAGCTGATTTTCCCTGCTGGTTTTAGGCCGCTTTACACACCCTTGATGCACTTACACAGAGATATCAAGACTTAGCTTTTAAGATGCTTACTAGTCGGATAGATACTTGTGCGATGAACAGGGTCTGGTGAGTCCAGTTGATTGAGCAAGGAGTAGGTCGTGTCCATTCCATATTCGGTTTTCGGAAGGGTATCTGTGCTCATTTCAAACTCGAGTTTTATGCGTCACCGCACCTCACCTTTCCCCTGAAGCAGGCATAAGTGTGTTTTCTAAAAGCGTGACTCTGTTCTGTTTGGGGATTCCGTTCATGGGGAGCGATTTTTACATTCCCTCGATAAGTGATATCATAAGTTTCTTTTTTTGTGGGACTTATTTCACTGAGGATGATCGTACCTAAATCCACTCAGGATGCTGCTACCAGCCTCATGACGTGGATTTCATGGCTGAGTGACACTCCATTGGACCTACGTAGCACCACTTGTCCACTTGTCCACTTGTCTTTGTCCACTTGTCCACTCGTCTTTGTCCACTTGGCTCTTTCCTGGGATATGAAACGTCTACCGGAGTGGAGGTTCTTGTCAAGACAGCAGCCCTCAACTTTGGGGTCCCTGTGTCTGGTTGATTTTTTCATTTTCCCAAGGTCAACGCCCATGTGGGGAAGTGCCCTATGCTCTGTGGTTCTGTGTTTTACATGGTTTGGGAAAGAGGATACACTTGTGAAGATTGGCTGTTGGCCATTGACATCCCGCCCATCAGCTTAACAAGGCTCCCTTGACTCCGTGGGCTGTCCTGCCTTTCTGGTTTTTAGACTTTTTTCGCCTGGCCCTTTTGCCCCGGGGGGGGGGGGGGCGAGAGATTTCTTTGTAGTGCTGATTTGCTCTCCCAGGTTGCTTGGTTGGCCAAAAAGGGCGTATGCGTTTTTTCCTGAATATATTCAGGAAAAAACGCATACGCCCTTTTTGGCCAACCGCATCATTGTCCACGTTCTGGCGCTTTTCATGTGCTATCGGGGCCATTCCGATGTACCCGTTGACATCCGTTTCCTGCAGTTCTGCCTTGCGTTCAGCGCCTCTTCGTAGCCTGCGCTCAATATATTTTGGGGCGATAGTTATCGTTTAGAACTCTGCAGGTTTGGGAAGTGCAGGGCCCCTGAGCTCCATTTCCCAAGTCGCTTTTTTGTGAGTGGGACGCAACACGGCTGGATGGCTTCACGCCCTATTGTCGATCCGCGGTTGCAGGCTGAACCGCTGGTGAATTCTTCTTCGTGATGGGAAATGAGAGTGACATGTGCCCGACCAAACACCTCCAGCGAGTCTCTCATTGGTTCCCCCTCTTGCAGTTCATCCTGCGGACAAATTGCAGACGGTACGAAAGAGGCATGGAAAGGCGCCGAGTCTCCAAGTGGGGAGATTGTTAGTAAGGGGGCCTGAATGGAGAACACGAGCACCAGGAGAGGAAAACTGAGGTGAGTTTCAGAAAGCTTTCCCGATCCCACGGTGTAGCATCCGCTGGGTTTCCAATGAGTGCTTTCGCTGTCGGAAGATTGCGTTGAACCTGGAGAGTTGGGAGCCATGGAATGGGGAGCACGCAGGATTCCTTTCAAGGGTCTGCATTTGCTTTCCCAACCTCACCAATCGTCTCAGCCCCAAGAGTGTCCAGCCTTATGTCTTCTGCCGCTGGGGCTGTAGATGTGGTCAATCCTGGTTGCATGCCAGTCCCTGAACGCATTTTGGAAGAATTTCTCTCTGTTTTGCCCTGCTTGTTTCTTCTTTGTGTTGGAAATGTATCCTCAGAATGGGTCTGAGCTGATTTTCCCTGCTGGTTTTAGGCCGCTTTACACACCCTTGATGCACTTACACAGAGATATCAAGACTTAGCTTTTAAGATGCTTACTAGTCGGATAGATACTTGTGCGATGAACAGGGTCTGGTGAGTCCAGTTGATTGAGCAAGGAGTAGGTCGTGTCCATTCCATATTCGGTTTTCGGAAGGGTATCTGTGCTCATTTCAAACTCGAGTTTTATGCGTCACCGCACCTCACCTTTCCCCTGAAGCAGGCATAAGTGTGTTTTCTAAAAGCGTGACTCTGTTCGGTTTGGGGATTCCGTTCATGGGGAGCGATTTTTACATTCCCTCGATAAGTGATATCATAAGTTTCTTTTTTTGTGGGACTTATTTCACTGAGGATGATCGTACCTAAATCCACTCAGGATGCTGCTACCAGCCTCATGACGTGGATTTCATGGCTGAGTGACACTCCATTGGACCTACGTAGCACCACTTGTCCACTTGTCCACTTGTCTTTGTCCACTTGTCCACTCGTCTTTGTCCACTTGGCTCTTTCCTGGGATATGAAACGTGTACCGGAGTGGAGGTTCTTGTCAAGACAGCAGCCCTCAACTTTGGGGTCCCTGTGTCTGGTTGATTTTTTCATTTTCCCAAGGTCAACGCCCATGTGGGGAAGTGCCCTATGCTCTGTGGTTCTGTGTTTTACATGGTTTGGGAAAGAGGATACACTTGTGAAGATTGGCTGTTGGCCATTGACATCCCGCCCATCAGCTTAACAAGGCTCCCTTGACTCCGTGGGCTGTCCTGCCTTTCTGGTTTTTAGACTTTTTTCGCCTGGCCCTTTTGCCCCGGGGGGGGGGCGAGAGATTTCTTTGTAGTGCTGATTTGCTCTCCCAGGTTGCTTGGTTGGCCAAAAAGGGCGTATGCGTTTTTTCCTGAATATATTCAGGAAAAAACGCATACGCCCTTTTTGGCCAACCGCATCATTGTCCACGTTCTGGCGCTTTTCATGTGCTATCGGGGCCATTCCGATGTACCCGTTGACATCCGTTTCCTGCAGTTCTGCCTTGCGTTCAGCGCCTCTTCGTAGCCTGACCTCAATATATTTTGGGGCGATAGTTATCGTTTAGAACTCTGCAGGTTTGGGAAGTGCAGGGCCCCTGAGCTCCATTTCCCAAGTCGCTTTTTTGTGAGTGGGACGCAACACGGCTGGATGGCTTCACGCCCTATTGTCGATCCGCGGTGGCAGGCTGAACCGCTGGTGAATTCTTCTTCGTGATGGGAAATGAGAGTGACATGTGCCCGACCAAACACCTCCAGCGAGTCTCTCATTGGTTCCCCCTCTTGCAGTTCATCCTGCGGACAAATTGCAGACGGTACGAAAGAGGCATGGAAAGGCGCCGAGTCTCCAAGTGGGGAGATTGTTAGTAAGGGGGCCTGAATGGAGAACACGAGCACCAGGAGAGGAAAACTGAGGTGAGTTTCAGAAAGCTTTCCCGATCCCACGGTGTAGCATCCGCTGGGTTTCCAATGAGTGCTTTCGCTGTCGGAAGATTGCGTTGAACCTGGAGAGTTGGGAGCCATGGAATGGGGAGCACGCAGGATTCCTTTCAAGGGTCTGCATTTGCTTTCCCAACCTCACCAATCGTCTCAGCCCCAAGAGTGTCCAGCCTTATGTCTTCTGCCGCTGGGGCTGTAGATGTGGTCAATCCTGGTTGCATGCCAGTCCCTGAACGCATTTTGGAAGAATTTCTCTCTGTTTTGCCCTGCTTGTTTCTTCTTTGTGTTGGAAATGTATCCTCAGAATGGGTCTGAGCTGATTTTCCCTGCTGGTTTTAGGCCGCTTTACACACCCTTGATGCACTTACACAGAGATATCAAGACTTAGCTTTTAAGATGCTTACTAGTCGGATAGATACTTGTGCGATGAACAGGGTCTGGTGAGTCCAGTTGATTGAGCAAGGAGTAGGTCGTGTCCATTCCATATTCGGTTTTCGGAAGGGTATCTGTGCTCATTTCAAACTCGAGTTTTATGCGTCACCGCACCTCACCTTTCCCCTGAAGCAGGCATAAGTGTGTTTTCTAAAAGCGTGACTCTGTTCTGTTTGGGGATTCCGTTCATGGGGAGCGATTTTTACATTCCCTCGATAAGTGATATCATAAGTTTCTTTTTTTGTGGGACTTATTTCACTGAGGATGATCGTACCTAAATCCACTCAGGATGCTGCTACCAGCCTCATGACGTGGATTTCATGGCTGAGTGACACTCCATTGGACCTACGTAGCACCACTTGTCCACTTGTCCACTTGTCTTTGTCCACTTGTCCACTCGTCTTTGTCCACTTGGCTCTTTCCTGGGATATGAAACGTCTACCGGAGTGGAGGTTCTTGTCAAGACAGCAGCCCTCAACTTTGGGGTCCCTGTGTCTGGTTGATTTTTTCATTTTCCCAAGGTCAACGCCCATGTGGGGAAGTGCCCTATGCTCTGTGGTTCTGTGTTTTACATGGTTTGGGAAAGAGGATACACTTGTGAAGATTGGCTGTTGGCCATTGACATCCCGCCCATCAGCTTAACAAGGCTCCCTTGACTCCGTGGGCTGTCCTGCCTTTCTGGTTTTTAGACTTTTTTCGCCTGGCCCTTTTGCCCCGGGGGGGGGGGGGCGAGAGATTTCTTTGTAGTGCTGATTTGCTCTCCCAGGTTGCTTGGTTGGCCAAAAAGGGCGTATGCGTTTTTTCCTGAATATATTCAGGAAAAAACGCATACGCCCTTTTTGGCCAACCGCATCATTGTCCACGTTCTGGCGCTTTTCATGTGCTATCGGGGCCATTCCGATGTACCCGTTGACATCCGTTTCCTGCAGTTCTGCCTTGCGTTCAGCGCCTCTTCGTAGCCTGCGCTCAATATATTTTGGGGCGATAGTTATCGTTTAGAACTCTGCAGGTTTGGGAAGTGCAGGGCCCCTGAGCTCCATTTCCCAAGTCGCTTTTTTGTGAGTGGGACGCAACACGGCTGGATGGCTTCACGCCCTATTGTCGATCCGCGGTTGCAGGCTGAACCGCTGGTGAATTCTTCTTCGTGATGGGAAATGAGAGTGACATGTGCCCGACCAAACACCTCCAGCGAGTCTCTCATTGGTTCCCCCTCTTGCAGTTCATCCTGCGGACAAATTGCAGACGGTACGAAAGAGGCATGGAAAGGCGCCGAGTCTCCAAGTGGGGAGATTGTTAGTAAGGGGGCCTGAATGGAGAACACGAGCACCAGGAGAGGAAAACTGAGGTGAGTTTCAGAAAGCTTTCCCGATCCCACGGTGTAGCATCCGCTGGGTTTCCAATGAGTGCTTTCGCTGTCGGAAGATTGCGTTGAACCTGGAGAGTTGGGAGCCATGGAATGGGGAGCACGCAGGATTCCTTTCAAGGGTCTGCATTTGCTTTCCCAACCTCACCAATCGTCTCAGCCCCAAGAGTGTCCAGCCTTCTGTCTTCTGCCGCTGGGGCTGTAGATGTGGTCAATCCTGGTTGCATGCCAGTCCCTGAACGCATTTTGGAAGAATTTCTCTCTGTTTTGCCCTGCTTGTTTCTTCTTTGTGTTGGAAATGTATCCTCAGAATGGGTCTGAGCTGATTTTCCCTGCTGGTTTTAGGCCGCTTTACACACCCTTGATGCACTTACACAGAGATATCAAGACTTAGCTTTTAAGATGCTTACTAGTCGGATAGATACTTGTGCGATGAACAGGGTCTGGTGAGTCCAGTTGATTGAGCAAGGAGTAGGTCGTGTCCATTCCATATTCGGTTTTCGGAAGGGTATCTGTGCTCATTTCAAACTCGAGTTTTATGCGTCACCGCACCTCACCTTTCCCCTGAAGCAGGCATAAGTGTGTTTTCTAAAAGCGTGACTCTGTTCTGTTTGGGGATTCCGTTCATGGGGAGCGATTTTTACATTCCCTCGATAAGTGATATCATAAGTTTCTTTTTTTGTGGGACTGATTTCACTGAGGATGATCGTACCTAAATCCACTCAGGATGCTGCTACCAGCCTCATGACGTGGATTTCATGGCTGAGTGACACTCCATTGGACCTACGTAGCACCACTTGTCCACTTGTCCACTTGTCTTTGTCCACTTGTCCACTCGTCTTTGTCCACTTGGCTCTTTCCTGGGATATGAAACGTGTACCGGAGTGGAGGTTCTTGTCAAGACAGCAGCCCTCAACTTTGGGGTCCCTGTGTCTGGTTGATTTTTTCATTTTCCCAAGGTCAACGCCCATGTGTGGAAGTGCCCTATGCTCTGTGGTTCTGTGTTTTACATGGTTTGGGAAAGAGGATACACTTGTGAAGATTGACTGTTGGCCATTGACATCCCGCCCATCAGCTTAACAAGGCTCCCTTGACTCCGTGGGCTGTCCTGCCTTTCTGGTTTTTAGACTTTTTTCGCCTGGCCCTTTTGCCCCGGGGGGCGGGCGAGAGATTTCTTTGTAGTGCTGATTTGCTCTCCCAGGTTGCTTGGTTGGCCAAAAAGGGCGTATGCGTTTTTTCCTGAATATATTCAGGAAAAAACGCATACGCCCTTTTTGGCCAACCGCATCATTGTCCACGTTCTGGCGCTTTTCATGTGCTATCGGGGCCATTCCGATGTACCCGTTGACATCCGTTTCCTGCAGTTCTGCCTTGCGTTCAGCGCCTCTTCGTAGCCTGACCTCAATATATTTTGGGGCGATAGTTATCGTTTAGAACTCTGCAGGTTTGGGAAGTGCAGGGCCCCTGAGCTCCATTTCCCAAGTCGCTTTTTTGTGAGTGGGACGCAACACGGCTGGATGGCTTCACGCCCTATTGTCGATCCGCGGTGGCAGGCTGAACCGCTGGTGAATTCTTCTTCGTGATGGGAAATGAGAGTGACATGTGCCCGACCAAACACCTCCAGCGAGTCTCTCATTGGTTCCCCCTCTTGCAGTTCATCCTGCGGACAAATTGCAGACGGTACGAAAGAGGCATGGAAAGGCGCCGAGTCTCCAAGTGGGGAGATGGTTAGTAAGGGGGCCTGAATGGAGAACACGAGCACCAGGAGAGGAAAACTGAGGTGAGTTTCAGAAAGCTTTCCCGATCCCACGGTGTAGCATCCGCTGGGTTTCCAATGAGTGCTTTCGCTGTCGGAAGATTGCGTTGAACCTGGAGAGTTGGGAGCCATGGAATGGGGAGCACGCAGGATTCCTTTCAAGGGTCTGCATTTGCTTTCCCAACCTCACCAATCGTCTCAGCCCCAAGAGTGTCCAGCCTTATGTCTTCTGCCGCTGGGGCTGTAGATGTGGTCAATCCTGGTTGCATGCCAGTCCCTGAACGCATTTTGGAAGAATTTCTCTCTGTTTTGCCCTGCTTGTTTCTTCTTTGTGTTGGAAATGTATCCTCAGAATGGGTCTGAGCTGATTTTCCCTGCTGGTTTTAGGCCGCTTTACACACCCTTGATGCACTTACACAGAGATATCAAGACTTAGCTTTTAAGATGCTTACTAGTCGGATAGATACTTGTGCGATGAACAGGGTCTGGTGAGTCCAGTTGATTGAGCAAGGAGTAGGTCGTGTCCATTCCATATTCGGTTTTCGGAAGGGTATCTGTGCTCATTTCAAACTCGAGTTTTATGCGTCACCGCACCTCACCTTTCCCCTGAAGCAGGCATAAGTGTGTTTTCTAAAAGCGTGACTCTGTTCTGTTTGGGGATTCCGTTCATGGGGAGCGATTTTTACATTCCCTCGATAAGTGATATCATAAGTTTCTTTTTTTGTGGGACTTATTTCACTGAGGATGATCGTACCTAAATCCACTCAGGATGCTGCTACCAGCCTCATGACGTGGATTTCATGGCTGAGTGACACTCCATTGGACCTACGTAGCACCACTTGTCCACTTGTCCACTTGTCTTTGTCCACTTGTCCACTCGTCTTTGTCCACTTGGCTCTTTCCTGGGATATGAAACGTGTACCGGAGTGGAGGTTCTTGTCAAGACAGCAGCCCTCAACTTTGGGGTCCCTGTGTCTGGTTGATTTTTTCATTTTCCCAAGGTCAACGCCCATGTGGGGAAGTGCCCTATGCTCTGTGGTTCTGTGTTTTACATGGTTTGGGAAAGAGGATACACTTGTGAAGATTGGCTGTTGGCCATTGACATCCCGCCCATCAGCTTAACAAGGCTCCCTTGACTCCGTGGGCTGTCCTGCCTTTCTGGTTTTTAGACTTTTTTCGCCTGGCCCTTTTGCCCCCGGGGGGGGGGCGAGAGATTTCTTTGTAGTGCTGATTTGCTCTCCCAGGTTGCTTGGTTGGCCAAAAAGGGCGTATGCGTTTTTTCCTGAATATATTCAGGAAAAAACGCATACGCCCTTTTTGGCCAACCGCATCATTGTCCACGTTCTGGCGCTTTTCATGTGCTATCGGGGCCATTCCGATGTACCCGTTGACATCCGTTTCCTGCAGTTCTGCCTTGCGTTCAGCGCCTCTTCGTAGCCTGACCTCAATATATTTTGGGGCGATAGTTATCGTTTAGAACTCTGCAGGTTTGGGAAGTGCAGGGCCCCTGAGCTCCATTTCCCAAGTCGCTTTTTTGTGAGTGGGACGCAACACGGCTGGATGGCTTCACGCCCTATTGTCGATCCGCGGTGGCAGGCTGAACCGCTGGTGAATTCTTCTTCGTGATGGGAAATGAGAGTGACATGTGCCCGACCAAACACCTCCAGCGAGTCTCTCATTGGTTCCCCCTCTTGCAGTTCATCCTGCGGACAAATTGCAGACGGTACGAAAGAGGCATGGAAAGGCGCCGAGTCTCCAAGTGGGGAGATGGTTAGTAAGGGGGCCTGAATGGAGAACACGAGCACCAGGAGAGGAAAACTGAGGTGAGTTTCAGAAAGCTTTCCCGATCCCACGGTGTAGCATCCGCTGGGTTTCCAATGAGTGCTTTCGCTGTCGGAAGATTGCGTTGAACCTGGAGAGTTGGGAGCCATGGAATGGGGAGCACGCAGGATTCCTTTCAAGGGTCTGCATTTGCTTTCCCAACCTCACCAATCGTCTCAGCCCCAAGAGTGTCCAGCCTTATGTCTTCTGCCGCTGGGGCTGTAGATGTGGTCAATCCTGGTTGCATGCCAGTCCCTGAACGCATTTTGGAAGAATTTCTCTCTGTTTTGCCCTGCTTGTTTCTTCTTTGTGTTGGAAATGTATCCTCAGAATGGGTCTGAGCTGATTTTCCCTGCTGGTTTTAGGCCGCTTTACACACCCTTGATGCACTTACACAGAGATATCAAGACTTAGCTTTTAAGATGCTTACTAGTCGGATAGATACTTGTGCGATGAACAGGGTCTGGTGAGTCCAGTTGATTGAGCAAGGAGTAGGTCGTGTCCATTCCATATTCGGTTTTCGGAAGGGTATCTGTGCTCATTTCAAACTCGAGTTTTATGCGTCACCGCACCTCACCTTTCCCCTGAAGCAGGCATAAGTGTGTTTTCTAAAAGCGTGACTCTGTTCTGTTTGGGGATTCCGTTCATGGGGAGCGATTTTTACATTCCCTCGATAAGTGATATCATAAGTTTCTTTTTTTGTGGGACTGATTTCACTGAGGATGATCGTACCTAAATCCACTCAGGATGCTGCTACCAGCCTCATGACGTGGATTTCATGGCTGAGTGACACTCCATTGGACCTACGTAGCACCACTTGTCCACTTGTCCACTTGTCTTTGTCCACTTGTCCACTCGTCTTTGTCCACTTGGCTCTTTCCTGGGATATGAAACGTGTACCGGAGTGGAGGTTCTTGTCAAGACAGCAGCCCTCAACATTGGGGTCCCTGTGTCTGGTTGATTTTTTCATTTTCCCAAGGTCAACGCCCATGTGTGGAAGTGCCCTATGCTCTGTGGTTCTGTGTTTTACATGGTTTGGGAAAGAGGATACACTTGTGAAGATTGGCTGTTGGCCATTGACATCCCGCCCATCAGCTTAACAAGGCTCCCTTGACTCCGTGGGCTGTCCTGCCTTTCTGGTTTTTAGACTTTTTTCCGCCTGGCCCTTTTGCCCCGGGGGGGGGGGCGAGAGATTTCTTTGTAGTGCTGATTTGCTCTCCCAGGTTGCTTGGTTGGCCAAAAAGGGCGTATGCGTTTTTTCCTGAATATATTCAGGAAAAAACGCATACGCCCTTTTTGGCCAACCGCATCATTGTCCACGTTCTGGCGCTTTTCATGTGCTATCGGGGCCATTCCGATGTACCCGTTGACATCCGTTTCCTGCAGTTCTGCCTTGCGTTCAGCGCCTCTTCGTAGCCTGACCTCAATATATTTTGGGGCGATAGTTATCGTTTAGAACTCTGCAGGTTTGGGAAGTGCAGGGCCCCTGAGCTCCATTTCCCAAGTCGCTTTTTTGTGAGTGGGACGCAACACGGCTGGATGGCTTCACGCCCTATTGTCGATCCGCGGTGGCAGGCTGAACCGCTGGTGAATTCTTCTTCGTGATGGGAAATGAGAGTGACATGTGCCCGACCAAACACCTCCAGCGAGTCTCTCATTGGTTCCCCCTCTTGCAGTTCATCCTGCGGACAAATTGCAGACGGTACGAAAGAGGCATGGAAAGGCGCCGAGTCTCCAAGTGGGGAGATGGTTAGTAAGGGGGCCTGAATGGAGAACACGAGCACCAGGAGAGGAAAACTGAGGTGAGTTTCAGAAAGCTTTCCCGATCCCACGGTGTAGCATCCGCTGGGTTTCCAATGAGTGCTTTCGCTGTCGGAAGATTGCGTTGAACCTGGAGAGTTGGGAGCCATGGAATGGGGAGCACGCAGGATTCCTTTCAAGGGTCTGCATTTGCTTTCCCAACCTCACCAATCGTCTCAGCCCCAAGAGTGTCCAGCCTTATGTCTTCTGCCGCTGGGGCTGTAGATGTGGTCAATCCTGGTTGCATGCCAGTCCCTGAACGCATTTTGGAAGAATTTCTCTCTGTTTTGCCCTGCTTGTTTCTTCTTTGTGTTGGAAATGTATCCTCAGAATGGGTCTGAGCTGATTTTCCCTGCTGGTTTTAGGCCGCTTTACACACCCTTGATGCACTTACACAGAGATATCAAGACTTAGCTTTTAAGATGCTTACTAGTCGGATAGATACTTGTGCGATGAACAGGGTCTGGTGAGTCCAGTTGATTGAGCAAGGAGTAGGTCGTGTCCATTCCATATTCGGTTTTCGGAAGGGTATCTGTGCTCATTTCAAACTCGAGTTTTATGCGTCACCGCACCTCACCTTTCCCCTGAAGCAGGCATAAGTGTGTTTTCTAAAAGCGTGACTCTGTTCTGTTTGGGGATTCCGTGCATGGGGAGCGATTTTTACATTCCCTCGATAAGTGATATCATAAGTTTCTTTTTTTGTGGGACTTATTTCACTGAGGATGATCGTACCTAAATCCACTCAGGATGCTGCTACCAGCCTCATGACGTGGATTTCATGGCTGAGTGACACTCCATTGGACCTACGTAGCACCACTTGTCCACTTGTCCACTTGTCTTTGTCCACTTGTCCACTCGTCTTTGTCCACTTGGCTCTTTCCTGGGATATGAAACGTGTACCGGAGTGGAGGTTCTTGTCAAGACAGCAGCCCTCAACTTTGGGGTCCCTGTGTCTGGTTGATTTTTTCATTTTCCCAAGATCAACGCCCATGTGTGGAAGTGCCCTATGCTCTGTGGTTCTGTGTTTTACATGGTTTGGGAAAGAGGATACACTTGCGAAGATTGGCTGTTGGCCATTGACATCCCGCCCATCAGCTTAACAAGGCTCCCTTGACTCCGTGGGCTGTCCTGCCTTTCTGGTTTTTAGACTTTTTTCGCCTGGCCCTTTTGCCCCGGGGGGGGGGGCGAGAGATTTCTTTGTAGTGCTGATTTGCTCTCCCAGGTTGCTTGGTTGGCCAAAAAGGGCGTATGCGTTTTTTCCTGAATATATTCAGGAAAAAACGCATACGCCCTTTTTGGCCAACCGCATCATTGTCCACGTTCTGGCGCTTTTCATGTGCTATCGGGGCCATTCCGATGTACCCGTTGACATCCGTTTCCTGCAGTTCTGCCTTGTGTTCAGCGCCTCTTCGTAGCCTGACCTCAATATATTTTGGGGCGATAGTTATCGTTTAGAACTCTGCAGGTTTGGGAAGTGCAGGGCCCCTGAGCTCCATTTCCCAAGTCGCTTTTTTGTGAGTGGGACGCAACACGGCTGGATGGCTTCACGCCCTATTGTCGATCCGCGGTGGCAGGCTGAACCGCTGGTGAATTCTTCTTCGTGATGGGAAATGAGAGTGACATGTGCCCGACCAAACACCTCCAGCGAGTCTCTCATTGGTTCCCCCTCTTGCAGTTCATCCTGCGGACAAATTGCAGACGGTACGAAAGAGGCATGGAAAGGCGCCGAGTCTCCAAGTGGGGAGATTGTTAGTAAGGGGGCCTGAATGGAGAACACGAGCACCAGGAGAGGAAAACTGAGGTGAGTTTCAGAAAGCTTTCCCGATCCCACGGTGTAGCATCCGCTGGGTTTCCAATGAGTGCTTTCGCTGTCGGAAGATTGCGTTGAACCTGGAGAGTTGGGAGCCATGGAATGGGGAGCACGCAGGATTCCTTTCAAGGGTCTGCATTTGCTTTCCCAACCTCACCAATCGTCTCAGCCCCAAGAGTGTCCAGCCTTATGTCTTCTGCCGCTGGGGCTGTAGATGTGGTCAATCCTGGTTGCATGCCAGTCCCTGAACGCATTTTGGAAGAATTTCTCTCTGTTTTGCCCTGCTTGTTTCTTCTTTGTGTTGGAAATGTATCCTCAGAATGGGTCTGAGCTGATTTTCCCTGCTGGTTTTAGGCCGCTTTACACACCCTTGAGGCACTTACACAGAGATATCAAGACTTAGCTTTGAAGATGCTTACTAGTCGGATAGATACTTGTGCGATGAACAGGGTCTGGTGAGTCCAGTTGATTGAGCAAGGAGTAGGTCGTGTCCATTCCATATTCGGTTTTCGGAAGGGTATCTGTGCTCATTTCAAACTCGAGTTTTATGCGTCACCGCACCTCACCTTTCCCCTGAAGCAGGCATAAGTGTGTTTTCTAAAAGCGTGACTCTGTTCTGTTTGGGGATTCCGTTCATGGGGAGCGATTTTTACATTCCCTCGATAAGTGATATCATAAGTTTCTTTTTTTGTGGGACTTATTTCACTGAGGATGATCGTACCTAAATCCACTCAGGATGCTGCTACCAGCCTCATGACGTGGATTTCATGGCTGAGTGACACTCCATTGGACCTACGTAGCACCACTTGTCCACTTGTCCACTTGTCTTTGTCCACTTGTCCACTCGTCTTTGTCCACTTGGCTCTTTCCTGGGATATGAAACGTGTACCGGAGTGGAGGTTCTTGTCAAGACAGCAGCCCTCAACTTTGGGGTCCCTGTGTCTGGTTGATTTTTTCATTTTCCCAAGGTCAACGCCCATGTGTGGAAGTGCCCTATGCTCTGTGGTTCTGTGTTTTACATGGTTTGGGAAAGAGGATACACTTGTGAAGATTGGCTGTTGGCCTTTGACATCCCGCCCATCAGCTTAACAAGGCTCCCTTGACTCCGTGGGCTGTCCTGCCTTTCTGGTTTTTAGACTTTTTTCGCCTGGCCCTTTTGCCCCGGGGGGGGGGGGGGCGAGAGATTTCTTTGTAGTGCTGATTTGCTCTCCCAGGTTGCTTGGTTGGCCAAAAAGGGCGTATGCGTTTTTTCCTGAATATATTCAGGAAAAAACGCATACGCCCTTTTTGGCCAACCGCATCATTGTCCACGTTCTGGCGCTTTTCATGTGCTATCGGGGCCATTCCGATGTACCCGTTGACATCCGTTTCCTGCAGTTCTGCCTTGCGTTCAGCGCCTCTTCGTAGCCTGACCTCAATATATTTTGGGGCGATAGTTATCGTTTAGAACTCTGCAGGTTTGGGAAGTGCAGGGCCCCTGAGCTCCATTTCCCAAGTCGCTTTTTTGTGAGTGGGACGCAACACGGCTGGATGGCTTCACGCCCTATTGTCGATCCGCGGTGGCAGGCTGAACCGCTGGTGAATTCTTCTTCGTGATGGGAAATGAGAGTGACATGTGCCCGACCAAACACCTCCAGCGAGTCTCTCATTGGTTCCCCCTCTTGCAGTTCATCCTGCGGACAAATTGCAGACGGTACGAAAGAGGCATGGAAAGGCGCCGAGTCTCCAAGTGGGGAGATTGTTAGTAAGGGGGCCTGAATGGAGAACACGAGCACCAGGAGAGGAAAACTGAGGTGAGTTTCAGAAAGCTTTCCCGATCCCACGGTGTAGCATCCGCTGGGTTTCCAATGAGTGCTTTCGCTGTCGGAAGATTGCGTTGAACCTGGAGAGTTGGGAGCCATGGAATGGGGAGCACGCAGGATTCCTTTCAAGGGTCTGCATTTGCTTTCCCAACCTCACCAATCGTCTCAGCCCCAAGAGTGTCCAGCCTTATGTCTTCTGCCGCTGGGGCTGTAGATGTGGTCAATCCTGGTTGCATGCCAGTCCCTGAACGCATTTTGGAAGAATTTCTCTCTGTTTTGCCCTGCTTGTTTCTTCTTTGTGTTGGAAATGTATCCTCAGAATGGGTCTGAGCTGATTTTCCCTGCTGGTTTTAGGCCGCTTTACACACCCTTGATGCACTTACACAGAGATATCAAGACTTAGCTTTTAAGATGCTTACTAGTCGGATAGATACTTGTGCGATGAACAGGGTCTGGTGAGTCCAGTTGATTGAGCAAGGAGTAGGTCGTGTCCATTCCATATTCGGTTTTCGGAAGGGTATCTGTGCTCATTTCAAACTCGAGTTTTATGCGTCACCGCACCTCACCTTTCCCCTGAAGCAGGCATAAGTGTGTTTTCTAAAAGCGTGACTCTGTTCTGTTTGGGGATTCCGTTCATGGGGAGCGATTTTTACATTCCCTCGATAAGTGATATCATAAGTTTCTTTTTTTGTGGGACTTATTTCACTGAGGATGATCGTACCTAAATCCACTCAGGATGCTGCTACCAGCCT
Organism: Kogia breviceps; assembly: GCF_026419965.1. Classification (NCBI taxonomy): domain Eukaryota; kingdom Metazoa; phylum Chordata; class Mammalia; order Artiodactyla; family Physeteridae; genus Kogia; species Kogia breviceps. The sequence goes on from NW_026711606.1 coordinate 46,824, forward strand.
CATGACGTGGATTTCATGGCTGAGTGACACTCCATTGGACCTACGTAGCACCACTTGTCCACTTGTCCACTTGTCTTTGTCCACTTGTCCACTCGTCTTTGTCCACTTGGCTCTTTCCTGGGATATGAAACGTGTACCGGAGTGGAGGTTCTTGTCAAGACAGCAGCCCTCAACTTTGGGGTCCCTGTGTCTGGTTGATTTTTTCATTTTCCCAAGGTCAACGCCCATGTGTGGAAGTGCCCTATGCTCTGTGGTTCTGTGTTTTACATGGTTTGGGAAAGAGGATACACTTGTGAAGATTGGCTGTTGGCCATTGACATCCCGCCCATCAGCTTAACAAGGCTCCCTTGACTCCGTGGGCTGTCCTGCCTTTCTGGTTTTTAGACTTTTTTCGCCTGGCCCTTTTGCCCCGGGTGGGGGGGGGGGGCGAGAGATTTCTTTGTAGTGCTGATTTGCTCTCCCAGGTTGCTTGGTTGGCCAAAAAGGGCGTATGCGTTTTTTCCTGAATATATTCAGGAAAAAACGCATACGCCCTTTTTGGCCAACCGCATCATTGTCCACGTTCTGGCGCTTTTCATGTGCTATCGGGGCCATTCCGATGTACCCGTTGACATCCGTTTCCTGCAGTTCTGCCTTGCGTTCAGCGCCTCTTCGTAGCCTGACCTCAATATATTTTGGGGCGATAGTTATCGTTTAGAACTCTGCAGGTTTGGGAAGTGCAGGGCCCCTGAGCTCCATTTCCCAAGTCGCTTTTTTGTGAGTGGGACGCAACACGGCTGGATGGCTTCACGCCCTATTGTCGATCCGCGGTGGCAGGCTGAACCGCTGGTGAATTCTTCTTCGTGATGGGAAATGAGAGTGACATGTGCCCGACCAAACACCTCCAGCGAGTCTCTCATTGGTTCCCCCTCTTGCAGTTCATCCTGCGGACAAATTGCAGACGGTACGAAAGAGGCATGGAAAGGCGCCGAGTCTCCAAGTGGGGAGATGGTTAGTAAGGGGGCCTGAATGGAGAACACGAGCACCAGGAGAGGAAAACTGAGGTGAGTTTCAGAAAGCTTTCCCGATCCCACGGTGTAGCATCCGCTGGGTTTCCAATGAGTGCTTTCGCTGTCGGAAGATTGCGTTGAACCTGGAGAGTTGGGAGCCATGGAATGGGGAGCACGCAGGATTCCTTTCAAGGGTCTGCATTTGCTTTCCCAACCTCACCAATCGTCTCAGCCCCAAGAGTGTCCAGCCTTATGTCTTCTGCCGCTGGGGCTGTAGATGTGGTCAATCCTGGTTGCATGCCAGTCCCTGAACGCATTTTGGAAGAATTTCTCTCTGTTTTGCCCTGCTTGTTTCTTCTTTGTGTTGGAAATGTATCCTCAGAATGGGTCTGAGCTGATTTTCCCTGCTGGTTTTAGGCCGCTTTACACACCCTTGATGCACTTACACAGAGATATCAAGACTTAGCTTTTAAGATGCTTACTAGTCGGATAGATACTTGTGCGATGAACAGGGTCTGGTGAGTCCAGTTGATTGAGCAAGGAGTAGGTCGTGTCCATTCCATATTCGGTTTTCGGAAGGGTATCTGTGCTCATTTCAAACTCGAGTTTTATGCGTCACCGCACCTCACCTTTCCCCTGAAGCAGGCATAAGTGTGTTTTCTAAAAGCGTGACTCTGTTCTGTTTGGGGATTCCGTTCATGGGGAGCGATTTTTACATTCCCTCGATAAGTGATATCATAAGTTTCTTTTTTTGTGGGACTTATTTCACTGAGGATGATCGTACCTAAATCCACTCAGGATGCTGCTACCAGCCTCATGACGTGGATTTCATGGCTGAGTGACACTCCATTGGACCTACGTAGCACCACTTGTCCACTTGTCCACTTGTCTTTGTCCACTTGTCCACTCGTCTTTGTCCACTTGGCTCTTTCCTGGGATATGAAACGTGTACCGGAGTGGAGGTTCTTGTCAAGACAGCAGCCCTCAACTTTGGGGTCCCTGTGTCTGGTTGATTTTTTCATTTTCCCAAGGTCAACGCCCATGTGTGGAAGTGCCCTATGCTCTGTGGTTCTGTGTTTTACATGGTTTGGGAAAGAGGATACACTTGTGAAGATTGGCTGTTGGCCATTGACATCCCGCCCATCAGCTTAACAAGGCTCCCTTGACTCCGTGGGCTGTCCTGCCTTTCTGGTTTTTAGACTTTTTTCGCCTGGCCCTTTTGCCCCGGGGGGGGGGGCGAGAGATTTCTTTGTAGTGCTGATTTGCTCTCCCAGGTTGCTTGGTTGGCCAAAAAGGGCGTATGCGTTTTTTCCTGAATATATTCAGGAAAAAACGCATACGCCCTTTTTGGCCAACCGCATCATTGTCCACGTTCTGGCGCTTTTCATGTGCTATCGGGGCCATTCCGATGTACCCGTTGACATCCGTTTCCTGCAGTTCTGCCTTGCGTTCAGCGCCTCTTCGTAGCCTGACCTCAATATATTTTGGGGCGATAGTTATCGTTTAGAACTCTGCAGGTTTGGGAAGTGCAGGGCCCCTGAGCTCCATTTCCCAAGTCGCTTTTTTGTGAGTGGGACGCAACACGGCTGGATGGCTTCACGCCCTATTGTCGATCCGCGGTGGCAGGCTGAACCGCTGGTGAATTCTTCTTCGTGATGGGAAATGAGAGTGACATGTGCCCAACCAAACACCTCCAGCGAGTCTCTCATTGGTTCCCCCTCTTGCAGTTCATCCTGCGGACAAATTGCAGACGGTACGAAAGAGGCATGGAAAGGCGCCGAGTCTCCAAGTGGGGAGATTGTTAGTAAGGGGGCCTGAATGGAGAACACGAGCACCAGGAGAGGAAAACTGAGGTGAGTTTCAGAAAGCTTTCCCGATCCCACGGTGTAGCATCCGCTGGGTTTCCAATGAGTGCTTTCGCTGTCGGAAGATTGCGTTGAACCTGGAGAGTTGGGAGCCATGGAATGGGGAGCACGCAGGATTCCTTTCAAGGGTCTGCATTTGCTTTCCCAACCTCACCAATCGTCTCAGCCCCAAGAGTGTCCAGCCTTATGTCTTCTGCCGCTGGGGCTGTAGATGTGGTCAATCCTGGTTGCATGCCAGTCCCTGAACGCATTTTGGAAGAATTTCTCTCTGTTTTGCCCTGCTTGTTTCTTCTTTGTGTTGGAAATGTATCCTCAGAATGGGTCTGAGCTGATTTTCCCTGCTGGTTTTAGGCCGCTTTACACACCCTTGATGCACTTACACAGAGATATCAAGACTTAGCTTTTAAGATGCTTACTAGTCGGATAGATACTTGTGCGATGAACAGGGTCTGGTGAGTCCAGTTGATTGAGCAAGGAGTAGGTCGTGTCCATTCCATATTCGGTTTTCGGAAGGGTATCTGTGCTCATTTCAAACTCGAGTTTTATGCGTCACCGCACCTCACCTTTCCCCTGAAGCAGGCATAAGTGTGTTTTCTAAAAGCGTGACTCTGTTCTGTTTGGGGATTCCGTTCATGGGGAGCGATTTTTACATTCCCTCGATAAGTGATATCATAAGTTTCTTTTTTTGTGGGACTTATTTCACTGAGGATGATCGTACCTAAATCCACTCAGGATGCTGCTACCAGCCTCATGACGTGGATTTCATGGCTGAGTGACACTCCATTGGACCTACGTAGCACCACTTGTCCACTTGTCCACTTGTCTTTGTCCACTTGTCCACTCGTCTTTGTCCACTTGGCTCTTTCCTGGGATATGAAACGTGTACCGGAGTGGAGGTTCTTGTCAAGACAGCAGCCCTCAACTTTGGGGTCCCTGTGTCTGGTTGATTTTTTCATTTTCCCAAGGTCAACGCCCATGTGTGGAAGTGCCCTATGCTCTGTGGTTCTGTGTTTTACATGGTTTGGGAAAGAGGATACACTTGTGAAGATTGGCTGTTGGCCATTGACATCCCGCCCATCAGCTTAACAAGGCTCCCTTGACTCCGTGGGCTGTCCTGCCTTTCTGGTTTTTAGACTTTTTTCGCCTGGCCCTTTTGCCCCGGGGGGGGGGCGAGAGATTTCTTTGTAGTGCTGATTTGCTCTCCCAGGTTGCTTGGTTGGCCAAAAAGGGCGTATGCGTTTTTTCCTGAATATATTCAGGAAAAAACGCATACGCCCTTTTTGGCCAACCGCATCATTGTCCACGTTCTGGCGCTTTTCATGTGCTATCGGGGCCATTCCGATGTACCCGTTGACATCCGTTTCCTGCAGTTCTGCCTTGCGTTCAGCGCCTCTTCGTAGCCTGACCTCAATATATTTTGGGGCGATAGTTATCGTTTAGAACTCTGCAGGTTTGGGAAGTGCAGGGCCCCTGAGCTCCATTTCCCAAGTCGCTTTTTTGTGAGTGGGACGCAACACGGCTGGATGGCTTCACGCCCTATTGTCGATCCGCGGTGGCAGGCTGAACCGCTGGTGAATTCTTCTTCGTGATGGGAAATGAGAGTGACATGTGCCCGACCAAACACCTCCAGCGAGTCTCTCATTGGTTCCCCCTCTTGCAGTTCATCCTGCGGACAAATTGCAGACGGTACGAAAGAGGCATGGAAAGGCGCCGAGTCTCCAAGTGGGGAGATTGTTAGTAAGGGGGCCTGAATGGAGAACACGAGCACCAGGAGAGGAAAACTGAGGTGAGTTTCAGAAAGCTTTCCCGATCCCACGGTGTAGCATCCGCTGGGTTTCCAATGAGTGCTTTCGCTGTCGGAAGATTGCGTTGAACCTGGAGAGTTGGGACCCATGGAATGGGGAGCACGCAGGATTCCTTTCAAGGGTCTGCATTTGCTTTCCCAACCTCACCAATCGTCTCAGCCCCAAGAGTGTCCAGCCTTATGTCTTCTGCCGCTGGGGCTGTAGATGTGGTCAATCCTGGTTGCATGCCAGTCCCTGAACGCATTTTGGAAGAATTTCTCTCTGTTTTGCCCTGCTTGTTTCTTCTTTGTGTTGGAAATGTATCCTCAGAATGGGTCTGAGCTGATTTTCCCTGCTGGTTTTAGGCCGCTTTACACACCCTTGATGCACTTACACAGAGATATCAAGACTTAGCTTTTAAGATGCTTACTAGTCGGATAGATACTTGTGCGATGAACAGGGTCTGGTGAGTCCAGTTGATTGAGCAAGGAGTAGGTCGTGTCCATTCCATATTCGGTTTTCGGAAGGGTATCTGTGCTCATTTCAAACTCGAGTTTTATGCGTCACCGCACCTCACCTTTCCCCTGAAGCAGGCATAAGTGTGTTTTCTAAAAGCGTGACTCTGTTCTGTTTGGGGATTCCGTTCATGGGGAGCGATTTTTACATTCCCTCGATAAGTGATATCATAAGTTTCTTTTTTTGTGGGACTTATTTCACTGAGGATGATCGTACCTAAATCCACTCAGGATGCTGCTACCAGCCTCATGACGTGGACTTCATGGCTGAGTGACACTCCATTGGACCTACGTAGCACCACTTGTCCACTTGTCCACTTGTCTTTGTCCACTTGTCCACTCGTCTTTGTCCACTTGGCTCTTTCCTGGGATATGAAACGTGTACCGGAGTGGAGGTTCTTGTCAAGACAGCAGCCCTCAACTTTGGGGTCCCTGTGTCTGGTTGATTTTTTCATTTTCCCAAGGTCAACGCCCATGTGTGGAAGTGCCCTATGCTCTGTGGTTCTGTGTTTTACATGGTTTGGGAAAGAGGATACACTTGTGAAGATTGGCTGTTGGCCATTGACATCCCGCCCATCAGCTTAACAAGGCTCCCTTGACTCCGTGGGCTGTCCTGCCTTTCTGGTTTTTAGACTTTTTTCGCCTGGCCCTTTTGCCCCGGGGGGGGGGGGGGCCGAGAGATTTCTTTGTAGTGCTGATTTGCTCTCCCAGGTTGCTTGGTTGGCCAAAAAGGGCGTATGCGTTTTTTCCTGAATATATTCAGGAAAAAACGCATACGCCCTTTTTGGCCAACCGCATCATTGTCCACGTTCTGGCGCTTTTCATGTGCTATCGGGGCCATTCCGATGTACCCGTTGACATCCGTTTCCTGCAGTTCTGCCTTGCGTTCAGCGCCTCTTCGTAGCCTGACCTCAATATATTTTGGGGCGATAGTTATCGTTTAGAACTCTGCAGGTTTGGGAAGTGCAGGGCCCCTGAGCTCCATTTCCCAAGTCGCTTTTTTGTGAGTGGGACGCAACACGGCTGGATGGCTTCACGCCCTATTGTCGATCCGCGGTTGCAGGCTGAACCGCTGGTGAATTCTTCTTCGTGATGGGAAATGAGAGTGACATGTGCCCGACCAAACACCTCCAGCGAGTCTCTCATTGGTTCCCCCTCTTGCAGTTCATCCTGCGGACAAATTGCAGACGGTACGAAAGAGGCATGGAAAGGCGCCGAGTCTCCAAGTGGGGAGATTGTTAGTAAGGGGGCCTGAATGGAGAACACGAGCACCAGGAGAGGAAAACTGAGGTGAGTTTCAGAAAGCTTTCCCGATCCCACGGTGTAGCATCCGCTGGGTTTCCAATGAGTGCTTTCGCTGTCGGAAGATTGCGTTGAACCTGGAGAGTTGGGAGCCATGGAATGGGGAGCACGCAGGATTCCTTTCAAGGGTCTGCATTTGCTTTCCCAACCTCACCAATCGTCTCAGCCCCAAGAGTGTCCAGCCTTATGTCTTCTGCCGCTGGGGCTGTAGATGTGGTCAATCCTGGTTGCATGCCAGTCCCTGAACGCATTTTGGAAGAATTTCTCTCTGTTTTGCCCTGCTTGTTTCTTCTTTGTGTTGGAAATGTATCCTCAGAATGGGTCTGAGCTGATTTTCCCTGCTGGTTTTAGGCCGCTTTACACACCCTTGATGCACTTACACAGAGATATCAAGACTTAGCTTTTAAGATGCTTACTAGTCGGATAGATACTTGTGCGATGAACAGGGTCTGGTGAGTCCAGTTGATTGAGCAAGGAGTAGGTCGTGTCCATTCCATATTCGGTTTTCGGAAGGGTATCTGTGCTCATTTCAAACTCGAGTTTTATGCGTCACCGCACCTCACCTTTCCCCTGAAGCAGGCATAAGTGTGTTTTCTAAAAGCGTGACTCTGTTCTGTTTGGGGATTCCGTGCATGGGGAGCGATTTTTACATTCCCTCGATAAGTGATATCATAAGTTTCTTTTTTTGTGGGACTTATTTCACTGAGGATGATCGTACCTAAATCCACTCAGGATGCTGCTACCAGCCTCATGACGTGGATTTCATGGCTGAGTGACACTCCATTGGACCTACGTAGCACCACTTGTCCACTTGTCCACTTGTCTTTGTCCACTTGTCCACTCGTCTTTGTCCACTTGGCTCTTTCCTGGGATATGAAACGTGTACCGGAGTGGAGGTTCTTGTCAAGACAGCAGCCCTCAACTTTGGGGTCCCTGTGTCTGGTTGATTTTTTCATTTTCCCAAGGTCAACGCCCATGTGTGGAAGTGCCCTATGCTCTGTGGTTCTGTGTTTTACATGGTTTGGGAAAGAGGATACACTTGTGAAGATTGGCTGTTGGCCATTGACATCCCGCCCATCAGCTTAACAAGGCTCCCTTGACTCCGTGGGCTGTCCTGCCTTTCTGGTTTTTAGACTTTTTTCGCCTGGCCCTTTTGCCCCCGGGGGGGGGCGAGAGATTTCTTTGTAGTGCTGATTTGCTCTCCCAGGTTGCTTGGTTGGCCAAAAAGGGCGTATGCGTTTTTTCCTGAATATATTCAGGAAAAAACGCATACGCCCTTTTTGGCCAACCGCATCATTGTCCACGTTCTGGCGCTTTTCATGTGCTATCGGGGCCATTCCGATGTACCCGTTGACATCCGTTTCCTGCAGTTCTGCCTTGCGTTCAGCGCCTCTTCGTAGCCTGACCTCAATATATTTTGGGGCGATAGTTATCGTTTAGAACTCTGCAGGTTTGGGAAGTGCAGGGCCCCTGAGCTCCATTTCCCAAGTCGCTTTTTTGTGAGTGGGACGCAACACGGCTGGATGGCTTCACGCCCTATTGTCGATCCGCGGTGGCAGGCTGAACCGCTGGTGAATTCTTCTTCGTGATGGGAAATGAGAGTGACATGTGCCCGACCAAACACCTCCAGCGAGTCTCTCATTGGTTCCCCCTCTTGCAGTTCATCCTGCGGACAAATTGCAGACGGTACGAAAGAGGCATGGAAAGGCGCCCAGTCTCCAAGTGGGGAGATTGTTAGTAAGGGGACCTGAATGGAGAACACGAGCACCAGGAGAGGAAAACTGAGGTGAGTTTCAGAAAGCTTTCCCGATCCCACGGTGTAGCATCCGCTGGGTTTCCAATGAGTGCTTTCGCTGTCGGAAGATTGCGTTGAACCTGGAGAGTTGGGAGCCATGGAATGGGGAGCACGCAGGATTCCTTTCAAGGGTCTGCATTTGCTTTCCCAACCTCACCAATCGTCTCAGCCCCAAGAGTGTCCAGCCTTCTGTCTTCTGCCGCTGGGGCTGTAGATGTGGTCAATCCTGGTTGCATGCCAGTCCCTGAACGCATTTTGGAAGAATTTCTCTCTGTTTTGCCCTGCTTGTTTCTTCTTTGTGTTGGAAATGTATCCTCAGAATGGGTCTGAGCTGATTTTCCCTGCTGGTTTTAGGCCGCTTTACACACCCTTGATGCACTTACACAGAGATATCAAGACTTAGCTTTTAAGATGCTTACTAGTCGGATAGATACTTGTGCGATGAACAGGGTCTGGTGAGTCCAGTTGATTGAGCAAGGAGTAGGTCGTGTCCATTCCATATTCGGTTTTCGGAAGGGTATCTGTGCTCATTTCAAACTCGAGTTTTATGCGTCACCGCACCTCACCTTTCCCCTGAAGCAGGCATAAGTGTGTTTTCTAAAAGCGTGACTCTGTTCTGTTTGGGGATTCCGTTCATGGGGAGCGATTTTTACATTCCCTCGATAAGTGATATCATAAGTTTCTTTTTTTGTGGGACTTATTTCACTGAGGATGATCGTACCTAAATCCACTCAGGATGCTGCTACCAGCCTCATGACGTGGATTTCATGGCTGAGTGACACTCCATTGGACCTACGTAGCACCACTTGTCCACTTGTCCACTTGTCTTTGTCCACTTGTCCACTCGTCTTTGTCCACTTGGCTCTTTCCTGGGATATGAAACGTGTACCGGAGTGGAGGTTCTTGTCAAGACAGCAGCCCTCAACTTTGGGGTCCCTGTGTCTGGTTGATTTTTTCATTTTCCCAAGGTCAACGCCCATGTGTGGAAGTGCCCTATGCTCTGTGGTTCTGTGTTTTACATGGTTTGGGAAAGAGGATACACTTGTGAAGATTGACTGTTGGCCATTGACATCCCGCCCATCAGCTTAACAAGGCTCCCTTGACTCCGTGGGCTGTCCTGCCTTTCTGGTTTTTAGACTTTTTTCGCCTGGCCCTTTTGCCCCGGGGGGCGGGCGAGAGATTTCTTTGTAGTGCTGATTTGCTCTCCCAGGTTGCTTGGTTGGCCAAAAAGGGCGTATGCGTTTTTTCCTGAATATATTCAGGAAAAAACGCATACGCCCTTTTTGGCCAACCGCATCATTGTCCACGTTCTGGCGCTTTTCATGTGCTATCGGGGCCATTCCGATGTACCCGTTGACATCCGTTTCCTGCAGTTCTGCCTTGCGTTCAGCGCCTCTTCGTAGCCTGACCTCAATATATTTTGGGGCGATAGTTATCGTTTAGAACTCTGCAGGTTTGGGAAGTGCAGGGCCCCTGAGCTCCATTTCCCAAGTCGCTTTTTTGTGAGTGGGACGCAACACGGCTGGATGGCTTCACGCCCTATTGTCGATCCGCGGTGGCAGGCTGAACCGCTGGTGAATTCTTCTTCGTGATGGGAAATGAGAGTGACATGTGCCCGACCAAACACCTCCAGCGAGTCTCTCATTGGTTCCCCCTCTTGCAGTTCATCCTGCGGACAAATTGCAGACGGTACGAAAGAGGCATGGAAAGGCGCCGAGTCTCCAAGTGGGGAGATTGTTAGTAAGGGGGCCTGAATGGAGAACACGAGCACCAGGAGAGGAAAACTGAGGTGAGTTTCAGAAAGCTTTCCCGATCCCACGGTGTAGCATCCGCTGGGTTTCCAATGAGTGCTTTCGCTGTCGGAAGATTGCGTTGAACCTGGAGAGTTGGGAGCCATGGAATGGGGAGCACGCAGGATTCCTTTCAAGGGTCTGCATTTGCTTTCCCAACCTCACCAATCGTCTCAGCCCCAAGAGTGTCCAGCCTTATGTCTTCTGCCGCTGGGGCTGTAGATGTGGTCAATCCTGGTTGCATGCCAGTCCCTGAACGCATTTTGGAAGAATTTCTCTCTGTTTTGCCCTGCTTGTTTCTTCTTTGTGTTGGAAATGTATCCTCAGAATGGGTCTGAGCTGATTTTCCCTGCTGGTTTTAGGCCGCTTTACACACCCTTGATGCACTTACACAGAGATATCAAGACTTAGCTTTTAAGATGCTTACTAGTCGGATAGATACTTGTGCGATGAACAGGGTCTGGTGAGTCCAGTTGATTGAGCAAGGAGTAGGTCGTGTCCATTCCATATTCGGTTTTCGGAAGGGTATCTGTGCTCATTTCAAACTCGAGTTTTATGCGTCACCGCACCTCACCTTTCCCCTGAAGCAGGCATAAGTGTGTTTTCTAAAAGCGTGACTCTGTTCTGTTTGGGGATTCCGTTCATGGGGAGCGATTTTTACATTCCCTCGATAAGTGATATCATAAGTTTCTTTTTTTGTGGGACTTATTTCACTGAGGATGATCGTACCTAAATCCACTCAGGATGCTGCTACCAGCCTCCTGACGTGGACTTCATGGCTGAGTGACACTCCATTGGACCTACGTAGCACCACTTGTCCACTTGTCCACTTGTCTTTGTCCACTTGTCCACTCGTCTTTGTCCACTTGGCTCTTTCCTGGGATATGAAACATGTACCGGAGTGGAGGTTCTTGTCAAGACAGCAGCCCTCAACTTTGAGGTCCCTGTGTCTGGTTGATTTTTTCATTTTCCCAAGGTCAACGCCCATGTGTGGAAGTGCCCTATGCTCTGTGGTTCTGTGTTTTACATGGTTTGGGAAAGAGGATACACTTGTGAAGATTGGCTGTTGGCCATTGACATCCCGCCCATCAGCTTAACAAGGCTCCCTTGACTCCGTGGGCTGTCCTGCCTTTCTGGTTTTTAGACTTTTTTCGCCTGGCCCTTTTTCCCCGGGGGGGGGGGGCGAGAGATTTCTTTGTAGTGCTGATTTGCTCTCCCAGGTTGCTTGGTTGGCCAAAAAGGGCGTATGCGTTTTTTCCTGAATATATTCAGGAAAAAACGCATACGCCCTTTTTGGCCAACCGCATCATTGTCCACGTTCTGGCGCTTTTCATGTGCTATCGGGGCCATTCCGATGTACCCGTTGACATCCGTTTCCTGCAGTTCTGCCTTGCGTTCAGCGCCTCTTCGTAGCCTGACCTCAATATATTTTGGGGCGATAGTTATCGTTTAGAACTCTGCAGGTTTGGGAAGTGCAGGGCCCCTGAGCTCCATTTCCCAAGTCGCTTTTTTGTGAGTGGGACGCAACACGGCTGGATGGCTTCACGCCCTATTGTCGATCCGCGGTTGCAGGCTGAACCGCTGGTGAATTCTTCTTCGTGATGGGAAATGAGAGTGACATGTGCCCGACCAAACACCTCCAGCGAGTCTCTCATTGGTTCCCCCTCTTGCAGTTCATCCTGCGGACAAATTGCAGACGGTACGAAAGAGGCATGGAAAGGCGCCGAGTCTCCAAGTGGGGAGATTGTTAGTAAGGGGGCCTGAATGGAGAACACGAGCACCAGGAGAGGAAAACTGAGGTGAGTTTCAGAAAGCTTTCCCGATCCCACGGTGTAGCATCCGCTGGGTTTCCAATGAGTGCTTTCGCTGTCGGAAGATTGCGTTGAACCTGGAGAGTTGGGACCCATGGAATGGGGAGCACGACGGATTCCTTTCAAGGGTCTGCATTTGCTTTCCCAACCTCACCAATCGTCTCAGCCCCAAGAGTGTCCAGCCTTATGTCTTCTGCCGCTGGGGCTGTAGATGTGGTCAATCCTGGTTGCATGCCAGTCCCTGAACGCATTTTGGAAGAATTTCTCTCTGTTTTGCCCTGCTTGTTTCTTCTTTGTGTTGGAAATGTGTCCTCAGAATGGGTCTGAGCTGATTTTCCCTGCTGGTTTTAGGCCGCTTTACACACCCTTGAGGCACTTACACAGAGATATCAAGACTTAGCTTTTAAGATGCTTACTAGTCGGATAGATACTTGTGCGATGAACAGGGTCTGGTGAGTCCAGTTGATTGAGCAAGGAGTAGGTCGTGTCCATTCCATATTCGGTTTTCGGAAGGGTATCTGTGCTCATTTCAAACTCGAGTTTTATGCGTCACCGCACCTCACCTTTCCCCTGAAGCAGGCATAAGTGTGTTTTCTAAAAGCGTGACTCTGTTCTGTTTGGGGATTCCGTTCATGGGGAGCGATTTTTACATTCCCTCGATAAGTGATATCATAAGTTTCTTTTTTTGTGGGACTTATTTCACTGAGGATGATCGTACCTAAATCCACTCAGGATGCTGCTACCAGCCTCATGACGTGGACTTCATGGCTGAGTGACACTCCATTGGACCTACGTAGCACCACTTGTCCACTTGTCCACTTGTCTTTGTCCACTTGTCCACTCGTCTTTGTCCACTTGGCTCTTTCCTGGGATATGAAACATGTACCGGAGTGGAGGTTCTTGTCAAGACAGCAGCCCTCAACTTTGAGGTCCCTGTGTCTGGTTGATTTTTTCATTTTCCCAAGGTCAACGCCCATGTGTGGAAGTGCCCTATGCTCTGTGGTTCTGTGTTTTACATGGTTTGGGAAAGAGGATACACTTGTGAAGATTGGCTGTTGGCCATTGACATCCCGCCCATCAGCTTAACAAGGCTCCCTTGACTCCGTGGGCTGTCCTGCCTTTCTGGTTTTTAGACTTTTTTTGCCTGGCCCTTTTGCCCCGGGGGGGGGGGGGGGCGAGAGATTTCTTTGTAGTGCTGATTTGCTCTCCCAGGTTGCTTGGTTGGCCAAAAAGGGCGTATGCGTTTTTTCCTGAATATATTCAGGAAAAAACGCATACGCCCTTTTTGGCCAACCGCATCATTGTCCACGTTCTGGCGCTTTTCATGTGCTATCGGGGCCATTCCGATGTACCCGTTGACATCCGTTTCCTGCAGTTCTGCCTTGCGTTCAGCGCCTCTTCGTAGCCTGACCTCAATATATTTTGGGGCGATAGTTATCGTTTAGAACTCTGCAGGTTTGGGAAGTGCAGGGCCCCTGAGCTCCATTTCCCAAGTCGCTTTTTTGTGAGTGGGACGCAACACGGCTGGATGGCTTCACGCCCTATTGTCGATCCGCGGTTGCAGGCTGAACCGCTGGTGAATTCTTCTTCGTGATGGGAAATGAGAGTGACATGTGCCCGACCAAACACCTCCAGCGAGTCTCTCATTGGTTCCCCCTCTTGCAGTTCATCCTGCGGACAAATTGCAGACGGTACGAAAGAGGCATGGAAAGGCACCGAGTCTCCAAGTGGGGAGATTGTTAGTAAGGGGGCCTGAATGGAGAACACGAGCACCAGGAGAGGAAAACTGAGGTGAGTTTCAGAAAGCTTTCCCGATCCCACGGTGTAGCATCCGCTGGGTTTCCAATGAGTGCTTTCGCTGTCGGAAGATTGCGTTGAACCTGGAGAGTTGGGACCCATGGAATGGGGAGCACGACGGATTCCTTTCAAGGGTCTGCATTTGCTTTCCCAACCTCACCAATCGTCTCAGCCCCAAGAGTGTCCAGCCTTATGTCTTCTGCCGCTGGGGCTGTAGATGTGGTCAATCCTGGTTGCATGCCAGTCCCTGAACGCATTTTGGAAGAATTTCTCTCTGTTTTGCCCTGCTTGTTTCTTCTTTGTGTTGGAAATGTATCCTCAGAATGGGTCTGAGCTGATTTTCCCTGCTGGTTTTAGGCCGCTTTACACACCCTTGAGGCACTTACACAGAGATATCAAGACTTAGCTTTTAAGATGCTTACTAGTCGGATAGATACTTGTGCGATGAACAGGGTCTGGTGAGTCCAGTTGATTGAGCAAGGAGTAGGTCGTGTCCATTCCATATTCGGTTTTCGGAAGGGTATCTGTGCTCATTTCAAACTCGAGTTTTATGCGTCACCGCACCTCACCTTTCCCCTGAAGCAGGCATAAGTGTGTTTTCTAAAAGCGTGACTCTGTTCTGTTTGGGGATTCCGTTCATGGGGAGCGATTTTTACATTCCCTCGATAAGTGATATCATAAGTTTCTTTTTTTGTGGGACTTATTTCACTGAGGATGATCGTACCTAAATCCACTCAGGATGCTGCTACCAGCCTCATGACGTGGATTTCATGGCTGAGTGACACTCCATTGGACCTACGTAGCACCACTTGTCCACTTGTCCACTTGTCTTTGTCCACTTGTCCACTCGTCTTTGTCCACTTGGCTCTTTCCTGGGATATGAAACGTGTACCGGAGTGGAGGTTCTTGTCAAGACAGCAGCCCTCAACTTTGGGGTCCCTGTGTCTGGTTGATTTTTTCATTTTCCCAAGGTCAACGCCCATGTGTGGAAGTGCCCTATGCTCTGTGGTTCTGTGTTTGACATGGTTTGGGAAAGAGGATACACTTGTGAAGATTGGCTGTTGGCCATTGACATCCCGCCCATCAGCTTAACAAGGCTCCCTTGACTCCGTGGGCTGTCCTGCCTTTCTGGTTTTTAGACTTTTTTCGCCTGGCCCTTTTGCCCCGGGGGGGGGGGGGCGAGAGATTTCTTTGTAGTGCTGATTTGCTCTCCCAGGTTGCTTGGTTGGCCAAAAAGGGCGTATGCGTTTTTTCCTGAATATATTCAGGAAAAAACGCATACGCCCTTTTTGGCCAACCGCATCATTGTCCACGTTCTGGCGCTTTTCATGTGCTATCGGGGCCATTCCGATGTACCCGTTGACATCCGTTTCCTGCAGTTCTGCCTTGCGTTCAGCGCCTCTTCGTAGCCTGACCTCAATATATTTTGGGGCGATAGTTATCGTTTAGAACTCTGCAGGTTTGGGAAGTGCAGGGCCCCTGAGCTCCATTTCCCAAGTCGCTTTTTTGTGAGTGGGACGCAACACGGCTGGATGGCTTCACGCCCTATTGTCGATCCGCGGTTGCAGGCTGAACCGGTGGTGAATTCTTCTTCGTGATGGGAAATGAGAGTGACATGTGCCCGACCAAACACCTCCAGCGAGTCTCTCATTGGTTCCCCCTCTTGCAGTTCATCCCGCGGACAAATTGCAGACGGTACGAAAGAGGCATGGAAAGGCGCCGAGTCTCCAAGTGGGGAGATTGTTAGTAAGGGGGCCTGAATGGAGAACACGAGCACCAGGAGAGGAAAACTGAGGTGAGTTTCAGAAAGCTTTCCCGATCCCACGGTGTAGCATCCGCTGGGTTTCCAATGAGTGCTTTCGCTGTCGGAAGATTGCGTTGAACCTGGAGAGTTGGGAGCCATGGAATGGGGAGCACGCAGGATTCCTTTCAAGGGTCTGCATTTGCTTTCCCAACCTCACCAATCGTCTCAGCCCCAAGAGTGTCCAGCCTTATGTCTTCTGCCGCTGGGGCTGTAGATGTGGTCAATCCTGGTTGCATGCCAGTCCCTGAACGCATTTTGGAAGAATTTCTCTCTGTTTTGCCCTGCTTGTTTCTTCTTTGTGTTGGAAATGTATCCTCAGAATGGGTCTGAGCTGATTTTCCCTGCTGGTTTTAGGCCGCTTTACACACACTTGATGCACTTACACAGAGATATCAAGACTTAGCTTTTAAGATGCTTACTAGTCGGATAGATACTTGTGCGATGAACAGGGTCTGGTGAGTCCAGTTGATTGAGCAAGGAGTAGGTCGTGTCCATTCCATATTCGGTTTTCGGAAGGGTATCTGTGCTCATTTCAAACTCGAGTTTTATGCGTCACCGCACCTCACCTTTCCCCTGAAGCAGGCATAAGTGTGTTTTCTAAAAGCGTGACTCTGTTCTGTTTGGGGATTCCGTTCATGGGGAGCGATTTTTACATTCCCTCGATAAGTGATATCATAAGTTTCTTTTTTTGTGGGACTTATTTCACTGAGGATGATCGTACCTAAATCCACTCAGGATGCTGCTACCAGCCTCATGACGTGGATTTCATGGCTGAGTGACACTCCATTGGACCTACGTAGCACCACTTGTCCACTTGTCCACTTGTCTTTGTCCACTTCTCCACTTGGCTCTTTCCTGGGATATGAAACGTGTACCGGAGTGGAGGTTCTTGTCAAGACAGCAGCCCTCAACTTTGGGGTCCCTGTGTCTGGTTGATTTTTTCATTTTCCCAAGGTCTACGCCCATGTGTGGAAGTGCCCTATGCTCTGTGGTTCTGTGTTTTACATGGTTTGGGAAAGAGGATACACTTGTGAAGATTGGCTGTTGGCCATTGACATCCCGCCCATCAGCTTAACAAGGCTCCCTTGACTCCGTGGGCTGTCCTGCCTTTCTGGTTTTTAGACTTTTTTCGCCTGGCCCTTTTGCCCCGGGGGGGGGGGGCGAGAGATTTCTTTGTAGTGCTGATTTGCTCTCCCAGGTTGCTTGGTTGGCCAAAAAGGGCGTATGCGTTTTTTCCTGAATATATTCAGGAAAAAACGCATACGCCCTTTTTGGCCAACCGCATCATTGTCCACGTTCTGGCGCTTTTCATGTGCTATCGGGGCCATTCCGATATACCCGTTGACATCCGTTTCCTGCAGTTCTGCCTTGCGTTCAGCGCCTCTTCGTAGCCTGACCTCAATATATTTTGGGGCGATAGTTATCGTTTAGAACTCTGCAGGTTTGGGAAGTGCAGGGCCCCTGAGCTCCATTTCCCAAGTCGCTTTTTTGTGAGTGGGACGCAACACGGCTGGATGGCTTCACGCCCTATTGTCGATCCGGGGTGGCAGGCTGAACCTCTGGTGAATTCTTCTTCGTGATGGGAAATGAGAGTGACATGTGCCCGACCAAACACCTCCAGCGAGTCTCTCATTGGTTTCCCCTCTTGCAGTTCATCCTGCGGACAAATTGCAGACGGTACGAAAGAGGCATGGAAAGGCGCCGAGTCTCCAAGTGGGGAGATTGTTAGTAAGGGGGCCTGAATGGAGAACACGAGCACCAGGAGAGGAAAACTGAGGTGAGTTTCAGAAAGCTTTCCCGATCCCACGGTGTAGCATCCGCTGGGTTTCCAATGAGTGCTTTCGCTGTCGGAAGATTGCGTTGAACCTGGAGAGTTGGGAGCCATGGAATGGGGAGCACGCAGGATTCCTTTCAAGGGTCTGCATTTGCTTTCCCAACCTCACCAATCGTCTCAGCCCCAAGAGTGTCCAGCCTTATGTCTTCTGCCGCTGGGGCTGTAGATGTGGTCAATCCTGGTTGCATGCCAGTCCCTGAACGCATTTTGGAAGAATTTCTCTCTGTTTTGCCCTGCTTGTTTCTTCTTTATGTTGGAAATGTATCCTCAGAATGGGTCTGAGCTGATTTTCCCTGCTGTTTTTAGACCGCTTTACACACCCTTGATGCACTTACACAGAGATATCAAGACTTAGCTTTTAAGATGCTTACTAGTCGGATAGATACTTGTGCGATGAACAGGGTCTGGTGAGTCCAGTTGATTGAGCAAGGAGTAGGTCGTGTCCATTCCATATTCGGTTTTCGGAAGGGTATCTGTGCTCATTCCAAACTCGAGTTTTATGCGTCACCCCACCTCACCTTTCCCCTGAAGCAGGCATAAGTGTGTTTTCTAAAAGCGTGACTCTGTTCTGTTTGGGGATTCCGTTCATGTGGAGCGATTTTTACATTCCCTCGATAAGTGATATCATAAGTTTCTTTTTTTGTGGGACTTATTTCACTGAGGATGATCGTACCTAAATCCACTCAGGATGCTGCTACCAGCCTCATGACGTGGATTTCATGGCTGAGTGACACTCCATTGGACCTACGTAGCACCACTTGTCCACTTGTCTTTGTCCACTTGTCCACTCGTCTTTGTCCACTTGGCTCTTTCCTGGGATATGAAACGTGTACCGGAGTGGAGGTTCTTGTCAAGACAGCAGCCCTCAACTTTGGGGTCCCTGTGTCTGGTTGATTTTTTCATTTTCCCAAGGTCAACGCCCATGTGTGGAAGTGCACTATGCTCTGTGGTTCTGTCTTTTACATAGTTTGGGAAAGAGGATACACTTGTGAAGATTGGCTGTTGGCCATTGACATCCCGCCCATCAGCTTAACAAGGCTCCCTTGACTCCGTGGGCTGTCCTGCCTTTCTGGTTTTTAGACTTTTTTCGCCTGGCCCTTTTGCCCCGGGGGGGGGTGGGGCGAGAGATTTCTTTGTAGTGCTGATTTGCTCTCCCAGGTTGCTTGGTTGGCCACAAATGGCGTATGCGTCACGCCCTTTTTGGCCAACCGCATCATTGTCCACGTTCTGGCGCATTTCATGTGCTATCGGGGCCATTCCGATGTACCCGTTGACATCCGTTTCCTGCAATTCTGCCTTGCGTTCAACGCCTCTTCGTAGCCTGACCTCAATATATTTTGGGGCGATAGTTATCGTTTAGAACTCTGCAGGTTTGGGAAGTGCAGGGCCCCTGAGCTCCATTTCCCAAGTCGCTTTTTTGTGAGTGGGACGCAACACGGCTGGATGGCTTCACGCCCTATTGTCCATCCGCGGTGGCAGGCTGAACCGCTGGTGAATTCTTCTTCGCGATGGGAAATGAGAGTGACATGTGCCCGACCAAACACCTCCAGCGAGTCTCTCATTGGTTCCCCCTCTTGCAGTTCATCCTGCGGACAAATTGCAGACGGTACGAAAGAGGCATGGAAAGGCGCCGAGTCTCCAAGTGGGGAGATTGTTAGTAAGGGGGCCTGAATGGAGAACACGAGCACCAGGAGAGGAAAACTGAGGTGAGTTTCAGAAAGCTTTCCCGGTCCCACGGTGTAGCATCCGCTGGGTTTCCAATGAGTGCTTTCGCTGTCGGAAGATTGCGTTGAACCTGGAGAGTTGGGAGCCATGGAATGGGGAGCACGCAGGATTCCTTTCAAGGGTCTGCATTTGCTTTCCCAACCTCACCAATCGTCTCAGCCCCAAGAGTGTCCAGCCTTATGTCTTCTGCCGCTGGGGCTGTAGATGTGGTCAATCCTGGTTGCATGCCAGTCCCTGAACGCATTTTGGAAGAATTTCTCTCTGTTTTGCCCTGCTTGTTTCTTCTTTGTGTTGGAAATGTATCCTCAGAATGGGTCTGAGCTGATTTTCCCTGCTGGTTTTAGGCCGCTTTACACACACTTGATGCACTTACACAGAGATATCAAGACTTAGCTTTTAAGATGCTTACTAGTCGGATAGATACTTGTGCGATGAACAGGGTCTGGTGAGTCCAGTTGATTGAGCAAGGAGTAGGTCGTGTCCATTCCATATTCGGTTTTCGGAAGGGTATCTGTGCTCATTTCAAACTCGAGTTTTATGCGTCACCGCACCTCACCTTTCCCCTGAAGCAGGCATAAGTGTGTTTTCTAAAAGCGTGACTCTGTTCTGTTTGGGGATTCCGTTCATGGGGAGCGATTTTTACATTCCCTCGATAAGTGATATCATAAGTTTCTTTTTTTGTGGGACTTATTTCACTGAGGATGATCGTACCTAAATCCACTCAGGATGCTGCTACCAGCCTCATGACGTGGATTTCATGGCTGAGTGACACTCCATTGGACCTACGTAGCACCACTTGTCCACTTGTCCACTTGTCTTTGTCCACTTGTCCACTCGTCTTTGTCCACTTGGCTCTTTCCTGGGATATGAAACGTGTACCGGAGTGGAGGTTCTTGTCAAGACAGCAGCCCTCAACTTTGGGGTCCCTGTGTCTGGTTGATTTTTTCATTTTCCCAAGGTCAACGCCCATGTGTGGAAGTGCCCTATGCTCTGTGGTTCTGTGTTTTACATGGTTTGGGAAAGAGGATACACTTGTGAAGATTGGCTGTTGGCCATTGACATCCCGCCCATCAGCTTAACAAGGCTCCCTTGACTCCGTGGGCTGTCCTGCCTTTCTGGTTTTTAGACTTTTTTCGCCTGGCCCTTTTGCCCCGGGGGGGGGGGCGAGAGATTTCTTTGTAGTGCTGATTTGCTCTCCCAGGTTGCTTGGTTGGCCAAAAAGGGCGTATGCGTTTTTTCCTGAATATATTCAGGAAAAAACGCATACGCCCTTTTTGGCCAACCGCATCATTGTCCACGTTCTGGCGCTTTTCATGTGCTATCGGGGCCATTCCGATGTACCCGTTGACATCCGTTTCCTGCAGTTCTGCCTTGCGTTCAGCGCCTCTTCGTAGCCTGACCTCAATATATTTTGGGGCGATAGTTATCGTTTAGAACTCTGCAGGTTTGGGAAGTGCAGGGCCCCTGAGCTCCATTTCCCAAGTCGCTTTTTTGTGAGTGGGACGCAACACGGCTGGATGGCTTCACGCCCTATTGTCGATCCGCGGTGGCAGGCTGAACCGCTGGTGAATTCTTCTTCGTGATGGGAAATGAGAGTGACATGTGCCCGACCAAACACCTCCAGCGAGTCTCTCATTGGTTCCCCCTCTTGCAGTTCATCCTGCGGACAAATTGCAGACGGTACGAAAGAGGCATGGAAAGGCGCCGAGTCTCCAAGTGGGGAGATTGTTAGTAAGGGGGCCTGAATGGAGAACACGAGCACCAGGAGAGGAAAACTGAGGTGAGTTTCAGAAAGCTTTCCCGATCCCACGGTGTAGCATCCGCTGGGTTTCCAATGAGTGCTTTCGCTGTCGGAAGATTGCGTTGAACCTGGAGAGTTGGGAGCCATGGAATGGGGAGCACGCAGGATTCCTTTCAAGGGTCTGCATTTGCTTTCCCAACCTCACCAATCGTCTCAGCCCCAAGAGTGTCCAGCCTTATGTCTTCTGCCGCTGGGGCTGTAGATGTGGTCAATCCTGGTTGCATGCCAGTCCCTGAACGCATTTTGGAAGAATTTCTCTCTGTTTTGCCCTGCTTGTTTCTTCTTTGTGTTGGAAATGTATCCTCAGAATGGGTCTGAGCTGATTTTCCCTGCTGGTTTTAGGCCGCTTTACACACCCTTGATGCACTTACACAGAGATATCAAGACTTAGCTTTTAAGATGCTTACTAGTCGGATAGATACTTGTGCGATGAACAGGGTCTGGTGAGTCCAGTTGATTGAGCAAGGAGTAGGTCGTGTCCATTCCATATTCGGTTTTCGGAAGGGTATCTGTGCTCATTTCAAACTCGAGTTTTATGCGTCACCGCACCTCACCTTTCCCCTGAAGCAGGCATAAGTGTGTTTTCTAAAAGCGTGACTCTGTTCTGTTTGGGGATTCCGTTCATGGGGAGCGATTTTTACATTCCCTCGATAAGTGATATCATAAGTTTCTTTTTTTGTGGGACTTATTTCACTGAGGATGATCGTACCTAAATCCACTCAGGATGCTGCTACCAGCCTCATGACGTGGATTTCATGGCTGAGTGACACTCCATTGGACCTACGTAGCACCACTTGTCCACTTGTCCACTTGTCTTTGTCCACTTGTCCACTCGTCTTTGTCCACTTGGCTCTTTCCTGGGATATGAAACGTGTACCGGAGTGGAGGTTCTTGTCAAGACAGCAGCCCTTAACTTTGGGGTCCCTGTGTCTGGTTGATTTTTTCATTTTCCCAAGGTCAACGCCCATGTGTGGAAGTGCCCTATGCTCTGTGGTTCTGTGTTTTACATGGTTTGGGAAAGAGGATACACTTGTGAAGATTGGCTGTTGGCCATTGACATCCCGCCCATCAGCTTAACAAGGCTCCCTTGACTCCGTGGGCTGTCCTGCCTTTCTGGTTTTTAGACTTTTTTCGCCTGGCCCTTTTGCCCCGGGGGGGGGGCGAGAGATTTCTTTGTAGTGCTGATTTGCTCTCCCAGGTTGCTTGGTTGGCCAAAAAGGGCGTATGCGTTTTTTCCTGAATATATTCAG
Organism: Kogia breviceps; assembly: GCF_026419965.1. Taxonomy (NCBI): domain Eukaryota; kingdom Metazoa; phylum Chordata; class Mammalia; order Artiodactyla; family Physeteridae; genus Kogia; species Kogia breviceps. Next base: position 68,886 of record NW_026711606.1, read on the forward strand.
GAAAAAACGCATACGCCCTTTTTGGCCAACCGCATCATTGTCCACGTTCTGGCGCTTTTCATGTGCTATCGGGGCCATTCCGATGTACCCGTTGACATCCGTTTCCTGCAGTTCTGCCTTGCGTTCAGCGCCTCTTCGTAGCCTGACCTCAATATATTTTGGGGCGATAGTTATCGTTTAGAACTCTGCAGGTTTGGGAAGTGCAGGGCCCCTGAGCTCCATTTCCCAAGTCGCTTTTTTGTGAGTGGGACGCAACACGGCTGGATGGCTTCACGCCCTATTGTCGATCCGCGGTGGCAGGCTGAACCGCTGGTGAATTCTTCTTCGTGATGGGAAATGAGAGTGACATGTGCCCGACCAAACACCTCCAGCGAGTCTCTCATTGGTTCCCCCTCTTGCAGTTCATCCTGCGGACAAATTGCAGACGGTACGAAAGAGGCATGGAAAGGCGCCGAGTCTCCAAGTGGGGAGATTGTTAGTAAGGGGGCCTGAATGGAGAACACGAGCACCAGGAGAGGAAAACTGAGGTGAGTTTCAGAAAGCTTTCCCGATCCCACGGTGTAGCATCCGCTGGGTTTCCAATGAGTGCTTTCGCTGTCGGAAGATTGCGTTGAACCTGGAGAGTTGGGAGCCATGGAATGGGGAGCACGCAGGATTCCTTTCAAGGGTCTGCATTTGCTTTCCCAACCTCACCAATCGTCTCAGCCCCAAGAGTGTCCAGCCTTATGTCTTCTGCCGCTGGGGCTGTAGATGTGGTCAATCCTGGTTGCATGCCAGTCCCTGAACGCATTTTGGAAGAATTTCTCTCTGTTTTGCCCTGCTTGTTTCTTCTTTGTGTTGGAAATGTATCCTCAGAATGGGTCTGAGCTGATTTTCCCTGCTGGTTTTAGGCCGCTTTACACACACTTGATGCACTTACACAGAGATATCAAGACTTAGCTTTTAAGATGCTTACTAGTCGGATAGATACTTGTGCGATGAACAGGGTCTGGTGAGTCCAGTTGATTGAGCAAGGAGTAGGTCGTGTCCATTCCATATTCGGTTTTCGGAAGGGTATCTGTGCTCATTTCAAACTCGAGTTTTATGCGTCACCGCACCTCACCTTTCCCCTGAAGCAGGCATAAGTGTGTTTTCTCAAAGCGTGACTCTGTTCTGTTTGGGGATTCCGTTCATGGGGAGCGATTTTTACATTCCCTCGATAAGTGATATCATAAGTTTCTTTTTTTGTGGGACTTATTTCACTGAGGATGATCGTACCTAAATCCACTCAGGATGCTGCTACCAGCCTCATGACGTGGATTTCATGGCTGAGTGACACTCCATTGGACCTACGTAGCACCACTTGTCCACTTGTCCACTTGTCTTTGTCCACTTGTCCACTCGTCTTTGTCCACTTGGCTCTTTCCTGGGATATGAAACGTGTACCGGAGTGGAGGTTCTTGTCAAGACAGCAGCCCTCAACTTTGGGGTCCCTGTGTCTGGTTGATTTTTTCATTTTCCCAAGGTCAACGCCCATGTGTGGAAGTGCCCTATGCTCTGTGGTTCTGTGTTTTACATGGTTTGGGAAAGAGGATACACTTGTGAAGATTGGCTGTTGGCCATTGACATCCCGCCCATCAGCTTAACAAGGCTCCCTTGACTCCGTGGGCTGTCCTGCCTTTCTGGTTTTTAGACTTTTTTCGCCTGGCCCTTTTGCCCCGGGGGGGGGCGAGAGATTTCTTTGTAGTGCTGATTTGCTCTCCCAGGTTGCTTGGTTGGCCAAAAAGGGCGTATGCGTTTTTTCCTGAATATATTCAGGAAAAAACGCATACGCCCTTTTTGGCCAACCGCATCATTGTCCACGTTCTGGCGCTTTTCATGTGCTATCGGGGCCATTCCGATGTACCCGTTGACATCCGTTTCCTGCAGTTCTGCCTTGCGTTCAGCGCCTCTTCGTAGCCTGACCTCAATATATTTTGGGGCGATAGTTATCGTTTAGAACTCTGCAGGTTTGGGAAGTGCAGGGCCCCTGAGCTCCATTTCCCAAGTCGCTTTTTTGTGAGTGGGACGCAACACGGCTGGATGGCTTCACGCCCTATTGTCGATCCCTGGTTGCAGGCTGAACCGCTGGTGAATTCTTCTTCGTGATGGGAAATGAGAGTGACATGTGCCCGACCAAACACCTCCAGCGAGTCTCTCATTGGTTCCCCCTCTTGCAGTTCATCCTGCGGACAAATTGCAGACGGTACGAAAGAGGCATGGAAAGGCGCCGAGTCTCCAAGTGGGGAGATTGTTAGTAAGGGGGCCTGAATGGAGAACACGAGCACCAGGAGAGGAAAACTGAGGTGAGTTTCAGAAAGCTTTCCCGATCCCACGGTGTAGCATCCGCTGGGTTTCCAATGAGTGCTTTCGCTGTCGGAAGATTGCGTTGAACCTGGAGAGTTGGGAGCCATGGAATGGGGAGCACGACGGATTCCTTTCAAGGGTCTGCATTTGCTTTCCCAACCTCACCAATCGTCTCAGCCCCAAGAGTGTCCAGCCTTATGTCTTCTGCCGCTCGGGCTGTAGATGTGGTCAATCCTGGTTGCATGCCAGTCCCTGAACGCATTTTGGAAGAATTTCTCTCTGTTTTGCCCTGCTTGTTTCTTCTTTGTGTTGGAAATGTATCCTCAGAATGGGTCTGAGCTGATTTTCCCTGCTGGTTTTAGGCCGCTTTACACACACTTGATGCACTTACACAGAGATATCAAGACTTAGCTTTTAAGATGCTTACTAGTCGGATAGATACTTGTGCGATGAACAGGGTCTGGTGAGTCCAGTTGATTGAGCAAGGAGTAGGTCGTGTCCATTCCATATTCGGTTTTCGGAAGGGTATCTGTGCTCATTTCAAACTCGAGTTTTATGCGTCACCGCACCTCACCTTTCCCCTGAAGCAGGCATAAGTGTGTTTTCTAAAAGCGTGACTCTGATCTGTTTGGGGATTCCGTTCATGGGGAGCGATTTTTACATTCCCTCGATAAGTGATATCATAAGTTTCTTTTTTTGTGGGACTTATTTCACTGAGGATGATCGTACCTAAATCCACTCAGGATGCTGCTACCAGCCTCATGACGTGGATTTCATGGCTGAGTGACACTCCATTGGACCTACGTAGCACCACTTGTCCACTTGTCCACTTGTCTTTGTCCACTTGTCCACTCGTCTTTGTCCACTTGGCTCTTTCCTGGGATATGAAACGTGTACCGGAGTGGAGGTTCTTGTCAAGACAGCAGCCCTCAACATTGGGGTCCCTGTGTCTGGTTGATTTTTTCATTTTCCCAAGGTCAACGCCCATGTGGGGAAGTGCCCTATGCTCTGTGGTTCTGTGTTTTACATGGTTTGGGAAAGAGGATACACTTGTGAAGATTGGCTGTTGGCCATTGACATCCCGCCCATCAGCTTAACAAGGCTCCCTTGACTCCGTGGGCTGTCCTGCCTTTCTGGTTTTTAGACTTTTTTCGCCTGGCCCTTTTGCCCCCGGGGGGGGGGCGAGAGATTTCTTTGTAGTGCTGATTTGCTCTCCCAGGTTGCTTGGTTGGCCAAAAAGGGCGTATGCGTTTTTTCCTGAATATATTCAGGAAAAAACGCATACGCCCTTTTTGGCCAACCGCATCATTGTCCACGTTCTGGCGCTTTTCATGTGCTATCGGGGCCATTCCGATGTACCCGTTGACATCCGTTTCCTGCAGTTCTGCCTTGCGTTCAGCGCCTCTTCGTAGCCTGACCTCAATATATTTTGGGGCGATAGTTATCGTTTAGAACTCTGCAGGTTTGGGAAGTGCAGGGCCCCTGAGCTCCATTTCCCAAGTCGCTTTTTTGTGAGTGGGACGCAACACGGCTGGATGGCTTCACGCCCTATTGTCGATCCGCGGTGGCAGGCTGAACCGCTGGTGAATTCTTCTTCGTGATGGGAAATGAGAGTGACATGTGCCCGACCAAACACCTCCAGCGAGTCTCTCATTGGTTCCCCCTCTTGCAGTTCATCCTGCGGACAAATTGCAGACGGTACGAAAGAGGCATGGAAAGGCGCCGAGACTCCAAGTGGGGAGATTGTTAGTAAGGGGGCCTGAATGGAGAACACGAGCACCAGGAGAGGAAAACTGAGGTGAGTTTCAGAAAGCTTTCCCGATCCCACGGTGTAGCATCCGCTGGGTTTCCAATGAGTGCTTTCGCTGTCGGAAGATTGCGTTGAACCTGGAGAGTTGGGAGCCATGGAATGGGGAGCACGCAGGATTCCTTTCAAGGGTCTGCATTTGCTTTCCCAACCTCACCAATCGTCTCAGCCCCAAGAGTGTCCAGCCTTCTGTCTTCTGCCGCTGGGGCTGTAGATGTGGTCAATCCTGGTTGCATGCCAGTCCCTGAACGCATTTTGGAAGAATTTCTCTCTGTTTTGCCCTGCTTGTTTCTTCTTTGTGTTGGAAATGTATCCTCAGAATGGGTCTGAGCTGATTTTCCCTGCTGGTTTTAGGCCGCTTTACACACACTTGATGCACTTACACAGAGATATCAAGACTTAGCTTTTAAGATGCTTACTAGTCGGATAGATACTTGTGCGATGAACAGGGTCTGGTGAGTCCAGTTGATTGAGCAAGGAGTAGGTCGTGTCCATTCCATATTCGGTTTTCGGAAGGGTATCTGTGCTCATTTCAAACTCGAGTTTTATGCGTCACCGCACCTCACCTTTCCCCTGAAGCAGGCATAAGTGTGTTTTCTAAAAGCGTGACTCTGTTCTGTTTGGGGATTCCGTTCATGGGGAGCGATTTTTACATTCCCTCGATAAGTGATATCATAAGTTTCTTTTTTTGTGGGACTTATTTCACTGAGGATGATCGTACCTAAATCCACTCAGGATGCTGCTACCAGCCTCATGACGTGGATTTCATGGCTGAGTGACACTCCATTGGACCTACGTAGCACCACTTGTCCACTTGTCCACTTGTCTTTGTCCACTTGTCCACTCGTCTTTGTCCACTTGGCTCTTTCCTGGGATATGAAACGTGTACCGGAGTGGAGGTTCTTGTCAAGACAGCAGCCCTCAACTTTGGGGTCCCTGTGTCTGGTTGATTTTTTCATTTTCCCAAGGTCAACGCCCATGTGTGGAAGTGCCCTATGCTCTGTGGTTCTGTGTTTTACATGGTTTGGGAAAGAGGATACACTTGTGAAGATTGGCTGTTGGCCATTGACATCCCGCCCATCAGCTTAACAAGGCTCCCTTGACTCCGTGGCCTGTCCTGCCTTTCTGGTTTTTAGACTTTTTTCGCCTGGCCCTTTTGCCCCGGGGGGGGGGGCGAGAGATTTCTTTGTAGTGCTGATTTGCTCTCCCAGGTTGCTTGGTTGGCCAAAAAGGGCGTATGCGTTTTTTCCTGAATATATTCAGGAAAAAACGCATACGCCCTTTTTGGCCAACCGCATCATTGTCCACGTTCTGGCGCTTTTCATGTGCTATCGGGGCCATTCCGATGTACCCGTTGACATCCGTTTCCTGCAGTTCTGCCTTGCGTTCAGCGCCTCTTCGTAGCCTGACCTCAATATATTTTGGGGCGATAGTTATCGTTTAGAACTCTGCAGGTTTGGGAAGTGCAGGGCCCCTGAGCTCCATTTCCCAAGTCGCTTTTTTGTGAGTGGGACGCAACACGGCTGGATGGCTTCACGCCCTATTGTCGATCCGCGGTGGCAGGCTGAACCGCTGGTGAATTCTTCTTCGTGATGGGAAATGAGAGTGACATGTGCCCGACCAAACACCTCCAGCGAGTCTCTCATTGGTTCCCCCTCTTGCAGTTCATCCTGCGGACAAATTGCAGACGGTACGAAAGAGGCATGGAAAGGCGCCGAGACTCCAAGTGGGGAGATTGTTAGTAAGGGGGCCTGAATGGAGAACACGAGCACCAGGAGAGGAAAACTGAGGTGAGTTTCAGAAAGCTTTCCCGATCCCACGGTGTAGCATCCGCTGGGTTTCCAATGAGTGCTTTCGCTGTCGGAAGATTGCGTTGAACCTGGAGAGTTGGGAGCCATGGAATGGGGAGCACGCAGGATTCCTTTCAAGGGTCTGCATTTGCTTTCCCAACCTCACCAATCGTCTCAGCCCCAAGAGTGTCCAGCCTTCTGTCTTCTGCCGCTGGGGCTGTAGATGTGGTCAATCCTGGTTGCATGCCAGTCCCTGAACGCATTTTGGAAGAATTTCTCTCTGTTTTGCCCTGCTTGTTTCTTCTTTGTGTTGGAAATGTATCCTCAGAATGGGTCTGAGCTGATTTTCCCTGCTGGTTTTAGGCCGCTTTACACACACTTGATGCACTTACACAGAGATATCAAGACTTAGCTTTTAAGATGCTTACTAGTCGGATAGATACTTGTGCGATGAACAGGGTCTGGTGAGTCCAGTTGATTGAGCAAGGAGTAGGTCGTGTCCATTCCATATTCGGTTTTCGGAAGGGTATCTGTGCTCATTTCAAACTCGAGTTTTATGCGTCACCGCACCTCACCTTTCCCCTGAAGCAGGCATAAGTGTGTTTTCTAAAAGCGTGACTCTGTTCTGTTTGGGGATTCCGTTCATGGGGAGCGATTTTTACATTCCCTCGATAAGTGATATCATAAGTTTCTTTTTTTGTGGGACTTATTTCACTGAGGATGATCGTACCTAAATCCACTCAGGATGCTGCTACCAGCCTCATGACGTGGATTTCATGGCTGAGTGACACTCCATTGGACCTACGTAGCACCACTTGTCCACTTGTCCACTTGTCTTTGTCCACTTGTCCACTCGTCTTTGTCCACTTGGCTCTTTCCTGGGATATGAAACGTGTACCGGAGTGGAGGTTCTTGTCAAGACAGCAGCCCTCAACTTTGGGGTCCCTGTGTCTGGTTGATTTTTTCATTTTCCCAAGGTCAACGCCCATGTGTGGAAGTGCCCTATGCTCTGTGGTTCTGTGTTTTACATGGTTTGGGAAAGAGGATACACTTGTGAAGATTGGCTGTTGGCCATTGACATCCCGCCCATCAGCTTAACAAGGCTCCCTTGACTCCGTGGGCTGTCCTGCCTTTCTGGTTTTTAGACTTTTTTCGCCTGGCCCTTTTGCCCCGGGGGGGGGGGGGGCGAGAGATTTCTTTGTAGTGCTGATTTGCTCTCCCAGGTTGCTTGGTTGGCCAAAAAGGGCGTATGCGTTTTTTCCTGAATATATTCAGGAAAAAACGCATACGCCCTTTTTGGCCAACCGCATCATTGTCCACGTTCTGGCGCTTTTCATGTGCTATCGGGGCCATTCCGATGTACCCGTTGACATCCGTTTCCTGCAGTTCTGCCTTGCGTTCAGCGCCTCTTCGTAGCCTGACCTCAATATATTTTGGGGCGATAGTTATCGTTTAGAACTCTGCAGGTTTGGGAAGTGCAGGGCCCCTGAGCTCCATTTCCCAAGTCGCTTTTTTGTGAGTGGGACGCAACACGGCTGGATGGCTTCACGCCCTATTGTCGATCCGCGGTGGCAGGCTGAACCGCTGGTGAATTCTTCTTCGTGATGGGAAATGAGAGTGACATGTGCCCGACCAAACACCTCCAGCGAGTCTCTCATTGGTTCCCCCTCTTGCAGTTCATCCTGCGGACAAATTGCAGACGGTACGAAAGAGGCATGGAAAGGCGCCGAGACTCCAAGTGGGGAGATTGTTAGTAAGGGGGCCTGAATGGAGAACACGAGCACCAGGAGAGGAAAACTGAGGTGAGTTTCAGAAAGCTTTCCCGATCCCACGGTGTAGCATCCGCTGGGTTTCCAATGAGTGCTTTCGCTGTCGGAAGATTGCGTTGAACCTGGAGAGTTGGGAGCCATGGAATGGGGAGCACGCAGGATTCCTTTCAAGGGTCTGCATTTGCTTTCCCAACCTCACCAATCGTCTCAGCCCCAAGAGTGTCCAGCCTTCTGTCTTCTGCCGCTGGGGCTGTAGATGTGGTCAATCCTGGTTGCATGCCAGTCCCTGAACGCATTTTGGAAGAATTTCTCTCTGTTTTGCCCTGCTTGTTTCTTCTTTGTGTTGGAAATGTATCCTCAGAATGGGTCTGAGCTGATTTTCCCTGCTGGTTTTAGGCCGCTTTACACACACTTGATGCACTTACACAGAGATATCAAGACTTAGCTTTTAAGATGCTTACTAGTCGGATAGATACTTGTGCGATGAACAGGGTCTGGTGAGTCCAGTTGATTGAGCAAGGAGTAGGTCGTGTCCATTCCATATTCGGTTTTCGGAAGGGTATCTGTGGTCATTTCAAACTCGAGTTTTATGCGTCACCGCACCTCACCTTTCCCCTGAAGCAGGCATAAGTGTGTTTTCTAAAAGCGTGACTCTGTTCTGTTTGGGGATTCCGTTCATGGGGAGCGATTTTTACATTCCCTCGATAAGTGATATCATAAGTTTCTTTTTTTGTGGGACTTATTTCACTGAGGATGATCGTACCTAAATCCACTCAGGATGCTGCTACCAGCCCCATGACGTGGATTTCATGGCTGAGTGACACTCCATTGGACCTACGTAGCACCACTTGTCCACTTGTCCACTTGTCTTTGTCCACTTGTCCACTCGTCTTTGTCCACTTGGCTCTTTCCTGGGATATGAAACGTGTACCGGAGTGGAGGTTCTTGTCAAGACAGCAGCCCTCAACTTTGGGGTCCCTGTGTCTGGTTGATTTTTTCATTTTCCCAAGGTCAACGCCCATGTGTGGAAGTGCCCTATGCTCTGTGGTTCTGTGTTTTCCATGGTTTGGGAAAGAGGATACACTTGTGAAGATTGGCTGTTGGCCATTGACATCCCGCCCATCAGCTTAACAAGGCTCCCTTGACTCCGTGGGCTGTCCTGCCTTTCTGGTTTTTAGACTTTTTTCGCCTGGCCCTTTTGCCCCGGGGGGGGGGGGCGAGAGATTTCTTTGTAGTGCTGATTTGCTCTCCCAGGTTGCTTGGTTGGCCAAAAAGGGCGTATGCGTTTTTTCCTGAATATATTCAGGAAAAAACGCATACGCCCTTTTTGGCCAACCGCATCATTGTCCACGTTCTGGCGCTTTTCATGTGCTATCGGGTCCATTCCGATGTACCCGTTGACATCCGTTTCCTGCAGTTCTGCCTTGCGTTCAGCGCCTCTTCGTAGCCTGACCTCAATATATTTTGGGGCGATAGTTATCGTTTAGAACTCTGCAGGTTTGGGAAGTGCAGGGCCCCTGAGCTCCATTTCCCAAGTCGCTTTTTTGTGAGTGGGACGCAACACGGCTGGATGGCTTCACGCCCTATTGTCGATCCGCGGTGGCAGGCTGAACCGCTGGTGAATTCTTCTTCGTGATGGGAAATGAGAGTGACATGTGCCCGACCAAACACCTCCAGCGAGTCTCTCATTGGTTCCCCCTCTTGCAGTTCATCCTGCGGACAAATTGCAGACGGTACGAAAGAGGCATGGAAAGGCGCCGAGTCTCCAAGTGGGGAGATTGTTAGTAAGGGGGCCTGAATGGAGAACACGAGCACCAGGAGAGGAAAACTGAGGTGAGTTTCAGAAAGCTTTCCAGATCCCACGGTGTAGCATCCGCTGGGTTTCCAATGAGTGCTTTCGCTGTCGGAAGATTGCGTTGAACCTGGAGAGTTGGGAGCCATGGAATGGGGAGCACGCAGGATTCCTTTCAAGGGTCTGCATTTGCTTTCCCAACCTCACCAATCGTCTCAGCCCCAAGAGTGTCCAGCCTTCTGTCTTCTGCCGCTGGGGCTGTAGATGTGGTCAATCCTGGTTGCATGCCAGTCCCTGAACGCATTTTGGAAGAATTTCTCTCTGTTTTGCCCTGCTTGTTTCTTCTTTGTGTTGGAAATGTATCCTCAGAATGGGTCTGAGCTGATTTTCCCTGCTGGTTTTAGGCCGCTTTACACACACTTGATGCACTTACACAGAGATATCAAGACTTAGCTTTTAAGATGCTTACTAGTCGGATAGATACTTGTGCGATGAACAGGGTCTGGTGAGTCCAGTTGATTGAGCAAGGAGTAGGTCGTGTCCATTCCATATTCGGTTTTCGGAAGGGTATCTGCTCATTTCAAACTCGAGTTTTATGCGTCACCGCACCTCACCTTTCCCCTGAAGCAGGCATAAGTGTGTTTTCTAAAAGCGTGACTCTGTTCTGTTTGGGGATTCCGTTCATGGGGAGCGATTTTTACATTCTCTCGATAAGTGATATCATAAGTTTCTTTTTTTGTGGGACTTATTTCACTGAGGATGATCGTACCTAAATCCACTCAGGATGCTGCTACCAGCCTCATGACGTGGATTTCATGGCTGAGTGACACTCCATTGGACCTACGTAGCACCACTTGTCCACTTGTCCACTTGTCTTTGTCCACTTGTCCACTCGTCTTTGTCCACTTGGCTCTTTCCTGGGATATGAAACGTGTACCGGAGTGGAGGTTCTTGTCAAGACAGCAGCCCTCAACTTTGGGGTCCCTGTGTCTGGTTGATTTTTTCATTTTCCCAAGGTCAACGCCCATGTGTGGAAGTGCCCTATGCTCTGTGGTTCTGTGTTTGACATGGTTTTGGAAAGAGGATACACTTGTGAAGATTGGCTGTTGGCCATTGACATCCCGCCCATCAGCTTAACAAGGCTCCCTTGACTCCGTGGGCTGTCCTGCCTTTCTGGTTTTTAGACTTTTTTCGCCTGGCCCTTTTGCCCCGGGGGGGGGGGGCGAGAGATTTCTTTGTAGTGTTGATTTGCTCTCCCAGGTTGCTTGGTTGGCCAAAAAGGGCGTATGCGTTTTTTCCTGAATATATTCAGGAAAAAACGCATACGCCCTTTTTGGCCAACCGCATCATTGTCCACGTTCTGGCGCTTTTCATGTGCTATCGGGGCCATTCCGATGTACCCGTTGACATCCGTTTCCTGCAGTTCTGCCTTGCGTTCAGCGCCTCTTCGTAGCCTGACCTCAATATATTTTGGGGCGATAGTTATCGTTTAGAACTCTGCAGGTTTGGGAAGTGCAGGGCCCCTGAGCTCCATTTCCCAAGTCGCTTTTTTGTGAGTGGGACGCAACACGGCTGGATGGCTTCACGCCCTATTGTCGATCCGCGGTGGCAGGCTGAACCGCTGGTGAATTCTTCTTCGTGATGGGAAATGAGAGTGACATGTGCCCGACCAAACACCTCCAGCGAGTCTCTCATTGGTTCCCCCTCTTGCAGTTCATCCCGCGGACAAATTGCAGACGGTACGAAAGAGGCATGGAAAGGCGCCGAGACTCCAAGTGGGGAGATTGTTAGTAAGGGGGCCTGAATGGAGAACACGAGCACCAGGAGAGGAAAACTGAGGTGAGTTTCAGAAAGCTTTCCCGATCCCACGGTGTAGCATCCGCTGGGTTTCCAATGAGTGCTTTCGCTGTCGGAAGATTGCGTTGAACCTGGAGAGTTGGGAGCCATGGAATGGGGAGCACGCAGGATTCCTTTCAAGGGTCTGCATTTGCTTTCCCAACCTCACCAATCGTCTCAGCCCCAAGAGTGTCCAGCCTTATGTCTTCTGCCGCTGGGGCTGTAGATGTGGTCAATCCTGGTTGCATGCCAGTCCCTGAACGCATTTTGGAAGAATTTCTCTCTGTTTTGCCCTGCTTGTTTCTTCTTTGTGTTGGAAATGTATCCTCAGAATGGGTCTGAGCTGATTTTCCCTGCTGGTTTTAGGCCGCTTTACACACCCTTGATGCACTTACACAGAGATATCAAGACTTAGCTTTTAAGATGCTTACTAGTCGGATAGATACTTGTGCGATGAACAGGGTCTGGTGAGTCCAGTTGATTGAGCAAGGAGTAGGTCGTGTCCATTCCATATTCGGTTTTCGGAAGGGTATCTGCTCATTTCAAACTCGAGTTTTATGCGTCACCGCACCTCACCTTTCCCCTGAAGCAGGCATAAGTGTGTTTTCTAAAAGCGTGACTCTGTTCTGTTTGGGGATTCCGTTCATGGGGAGCGATTTTTACATTCCCTCGATAAGTGATATCATAAGTTTCTTTTTTTGTGGGACTTATTTCACTGAGGATGATCGTACCTAAATCCACTCAGGATGCTGCTACCAGCCTCATGACGTGGATTTCATGGCTGAGTGACACTCCATTGGACCTACGTAGCACCACTTGTCCACTTGTCCACTTGTCTTTGTCCACTTGTCCACTCGTCTTTGTCCACTTGGCTCTTTCCTGGGATATGAAACGTGTACCGGAGTGGAGGTTCTTGTCAAGACAGCAGCCCTCAACTTTGGGGTCCCTGTGTCTGGTTGATTTTTTCATTTTCCCAAGGTCAACGCCCATGTGTGGAAGTGCCCTATGCTCTGTGGTTCTGTGTTTTACATGGTTTGGGAAAGAGGATACACTTGTGAAGATTGGCTGTTGGCCATTGACATCCCGCCCATCAGCTTAACAAGGCTCCCTTGACTCCGTGGGCTGTCCTGCCTTTCTGGTTTTTAGACTTTTTTCGCCTGGCCCTTTTGCCCCGGGGGGGGGGGCGAGAGATTTCTTTGTAGTGCTGATTTGCTCTCCCAGGTTGCTTGGTTGGCCAAAAAGGGCGTATGCGTTTTTTCCTGAATATATTCAGGAAAAAACGCATACGCCCTTTTTGGCCAACCGCATCATTGTCCACGTTCTGGCGCTTTTCATGTGCTATCGGGGCCATTCCGATGTACCCGTTGACATCCGTTTCCTGCAGTTCTGCCTTGCGTTCAGCGCCTCTTCGTAGCCTGACCTCAATATATTTTGGGGCGATAGTTATCGTTTAGAACTCTGCAGGTTTGGGAAGTGCAGGGCCCCTGAGCTCCATTTCCCAAGTCGCTTTTTTGTGAGTGGGACGCAACACGGCTGGATGGCTTCACGCCCTATTGTCGATCCGCGGTGGCAGGCTGAACCGCTGGTGAATTCTTCTTCGTGATGGGAAATGAGAGTGACATGTGCCCGACCAAACACCTCCAGCGAGTCTCTCATTGGTTCCCCCTCTTGCAGTTCATCCTGCGGACAAATTGCAGACGGTACGAAAGAGGCATGGAAAGGCGCCGAGTCTCCAAGTGGGGAGATTGTTAGTAAGGGGGCCTGAATGGAGAACACGAGCACCAGGAGAGGAAAACTGAGGTGAGTTTCAGAAAGCTTTCCCGATCCCACGGTGTAGCATCCGCTGGGTTTCCAATGAGTGCTTTCGCTGTCGGAAGATTGCGTTGAACCTGGAGAGTTGGGACCCATGGAATGGGGAGCACGACGGATTCCTTTCAAGGGTCTGCATTTGCTTTCCCAACCTCACCAATCGTCTCAGCCCCAAGAGTGTCCAGCCTTCTGTCTTCTGCCGCTGGGGCTGTAGATGTGGTCAATCCTGGTTGCATGCCAGTCCCTGAACGCATTTTGGAAGAATTTCTCTCTGTTTTGCCCTGCTTGTTTCTTCTTTGTGTTGGAAATGTATCCTCAGAATGGGTCTGAGCTGATTTTCCCTGCTGGTTTTAGGCCGCTTTACACACCCTTGATGCACTTACACAGAGATATCAAGACTTAGCTTTTAAGATGCTTACTAGTCGGATAGATACTTGTGCGATGAACAGGGTCTGGTGAGACCAGTTGATTGAGCAAGGAGTAGGTCGTGTCCATTCCATATTCGGTTTTCGGAAGGGTATCTGTGCTCATTTCAAACTCGAGTTTTATGCGTCACCGCACCTCACCTTTCCCCTGAAGCAGGCATAAGTGTGTTTTCTAAAAGCGTGACTCTGTTCTGTTTGGGGATTCCGTTCATGGGGAGCGATTTTTACATTCCCTCGATAAGTGATATCATAAGTTTCTTTTTTTGTGGGACTTATTTCACTGAGGATGATCGTACCTAAATCCACTCAGGATGCTGCTACCAGCCTCATGACGTGGATTTCATGGCTGAGTGACACTCCATTGGACCTACGTAGCACCACTTGTCCACTTGTCCACTTGTCTTTGTCCACTTGTCCACTCGTCTTTGTCCACTTGGCTCTTTCCTGGGATATGAAACGTGTACCGGAGTGGAGGTTCTTGTCAAGACAGCAGCCCTCAACTTTGGGGTCCCTGTGTCTGGTTGATTTTTTCATTTTCCCAAGGTCAACGCCCATGTGTGGAAGTGCCCTATGCTCTGTGGTTCTGTGTTTTACATGGTTTGGGAAAGAGGATACACTTGTGAAGATTGGCTGTTGGCCATTGACATCCCGCCCATCAGCTTAACAAGGCTCCCTTGACTCCGTGGGCTGTCCTGCCTTTCTGGTTTTTAGACTTTTTTCGCCTGGCCCTTTTGCCCCGGGGGGGGGGGGCGAGAGATTTCTTTGTAGTGCTGATTTGCTCTCCCAGGTTGCTTGGTTGGCCAAAAAGGGCGTATGCGTTTTTTCCTGAATATATTCAGGAAAAAACGCATACGCCCTTTTTGGCCAACCGCATCATTGTCCACGTTCTGGCGCTTTTCATGTGCTATCGGGGCCATTCCGATGTACCCGTTGACATCCGTTTCCTGCAGTTCTGCCTTGCGTTCAGCGCCTCTTCGTAGCCTGACCTCAATATATTTTGGGGCGATAGTTATCGTTTAGAACTCTGCAGGTTTGGGAAGTGCAGGGCCCCTGAGCTCCATTTCCCAAGTCGCTTTTTTGTGAGTGGGACGCAACACGGCTGGATGGCTTCACGCCCTATTGTCGATCCGCGGTGGCAGGCTGAACCGCTGGTGAATTCTTCTTCGTGATGGGAAATGAGAGTGACATGTGCCCGACCAAACACCTCCAGCGAGTCTCTCATTGGTTCCCCCTCTTGCAGTTCATCCTGCGGACAAATTGCAGACGGTACGAAAGAGGCATGGAAAGGCGCCGAGACTCCAAGTGGGGAGATTGTTAGTAAGGGGGCCTGAATGGAGAACACGAGCACCAGGAGAGGAAAACTGAGGTGAGTTTCAGAAAGCTTTCCCGATCCCACGGTGTAGCATCCGCTGGGTTTCCAATGAGTGCTTTCGCTGTCGGAAGATTGCGTTGAACCTGGAGAGTTGGGAGCCATGGAATGGGGAGCACGCAGGATTCCTTTCAAGGGTCTGCATTTGCTTTCCCAACCTCACCAATCGTCTCAGCCCCAAGAGTGTCCAGCCTTCTGTCTTCTGCCGCTGGGGCTGTAGATGTGGTCAATCCTGGTTGCATGCCAGTCCCTGAACGCATTTTGGAAGAATTTCTCTCTGTTTTGCCCTGCTTGTTTCTTCTTTGTGTTGGAAATGTATCCTCAGAATGGGTCTGAGCTGATTTTCCCTGCTGGTTTTAGGCCGCTTTACACACACTTGATGCACTTACACAGAGATATCAAGACTTAGCTTTTAAGATGCTTACTAGTCGGATAGATACTTGTGCGATGAACAGGGTCTGGTGAGTCCAGTTGATTGAGCAAGGAGTAGGTCGTGTCCATTCCATATTCGGTTTTCGGAAGGGTATCTGTGCTCATTTCAAACTCGAGTTTTATGCGTCACCGCACCTCACCTTTCCCCTGAAGCAGGCATAAGTGTGTTTTCTAAAAGCGTGACTCTGTTCTGTTTGGGGATTCCGTTCATGGGGAGCGATTTTTACATTCCCTCGATAAGTGATATCATAAGTTTCTTTTTTTGTGGGACTTATTTCACTGAGGATGATCGTACCTAAATCCACTCAGGATGCTGCTACCAGCCTCATGACGTGGATTTCATGGCTGAGTGACACTCCATTGGACCTACGTAGCACCACTTGTCCACTTGTCCACTTGTCTTTGTCCACTTGTCCACTCGTCTTTGTCCACTTGGCTCTTTCCTGGGATATGAAACGTGTACCGGAGTGGAGGTTCTTGTCAAGACAGCAGCCCTCAACTTTGGGGTCCCTGTGTCTGGTTGATTTTTTCATTTTCCCAAGGTCAACGCCCATGTGTGGAAGTGCCCTATGCTCTGTGGTTCTGTGTTTTACATGGTTTGGGAAAGAGGATACACTTGTGAAGATTGGCTGTTGGCCATTGACATCCCGCCCATCAGCTTAACAAGGCTCCCTTGACTCCGTGGGCTGTCCTGCCTTTCTGGTTTTTAGACTTTTTTCGCCTGGCCCTTTTGCCCCGGGGGGGGGGGCGAGAGATTTCTTTGTAGTGCTGATTTGCTCTCCCAGGTTGCTTGGTTGGCCAAAAAGGGCGTATGCGTTTTTTCCTGAATATATTCAGGAAAAAACGCATACGCCCTTTTTGGCCAACCGCATCATTGTCCACGTTCTGGCGCTTTTCATGTGCTATCGGGGCCATTCCGATGTACCCGTTGACATCCGTTTCCTGCAGTTCTGCCTTGCGTTCAGCGCCTCTTCGTAGCCTGACCTCAATATATTTTGGGGCGATAGTTATCGTTTAGAACTCTGCAGGTTTGGGAAGTGCAGGGCCCCTGAGCTCCATTTCCCAAGTCGCTTTTTTGTGAGTGGGACGCAACACGGCTGGATGGCTTCACGCCCTATTGTCGATCCGCGGTGGCAGGCTGAACCGCTGGTGAATTCTTCTTCGTGATGGGAAATGAGAGTGACATGTGCCCGACCAAACACCTCCAGCGAGTCTCTCATTGGTTCCCCCTCTTGCAGTTCATCCTGCGGACAAATTGCAGACGGTACGAAAGAGGCATGGAAAGGCGCCGAGTCTCCAAGTGGGGAGATTGTTAGTAAGGGGGCCTGAATGGAGAACACGAGCACCAGGAGAGGAAAACTGAGGTGAGTTTCAGAAAGCTTTCCCGATCCCACGGTGTAGCATCCGCTGGGTTTCCAATGAGTGCTTTCGCTGTCGGAAGATTGCGTTGAACCTGGAGAGTTGGGACCCATGGAATGGGGAGCACGACGGATTCCTTTCAAGGGTCTGCATTTGCTTTCCCAACCTCACCAATCGTCTCAGCCCCAAGAGTGTCCAGCCTTCTGTCTTCTGCCGCTGGGGCTGTAGATGTGGTCAATCCTGGTTGCATGCCAGTCCCTGAACGCATTTTGGAAGAATTTCTCTCTGTTTTGCCCTGCTTGTTTCTTCTTTGTGTTGGAAATGTATCCTCAGAATGGGTCTGAGCTGATTTTCCCTGCTGGTTTTAGGCCGCTTTACACACACTTGATGCACTTACACAGAGATATCAAGACTTAGCTTTTAAGATGCTTACTAGTCGGATAGATACTTGTGCGATGAACAGGGTCTGGTGAGTCCAGTTGATTGAGCAAGGAGTAGGTCGTGTCCATTCCATATTCGGTTTTCGGAAGGGTATCTGTGCTCATTTCAAACTCGAGTTTTATGCGTCACCGCACCTCACCTTTCCCCTGAAGCAGGCATAAGTGTGTTTTCTAAAAGCGTGACTCTGTTCTGTTTGGGGATTCCGTTCATGGGGAGCGATTTTTACATTCCCTCGATAAGTGATATCATAAGTTTCTTTTTTTGTGGGACTTATTTCACTGAGGATGATCGTACCTAAATCCACTCAGGATGCTGCTACCAGCCTCATGACGTGGATTTCATGGCTGAGTGACACTCCATTGGACCTACGTAGCACCACTTGTCCACTTGTCCACTTGTCTTTGTCCACTTGTCCACTCGTCTTTGTCCACTTGGCTCTTTCCTGGGATATGAAACGTGTACCGGAGTGGAGGTTCTTGTCAAGACAGCAGCCCTCAACTTTGGGGTCCCTGTGTCTGGTTGATTTTTTCATTTTCCCAAGGTCAACGCCCATGTGTGGAAGTGCCCTATGCTCTGTGGTTCTGTGTTTTACATGGTTTGGGAAAGAGGATACACTTGTGAAGATTGGCTGTTGGCCATTGACATCCCGCCCATCAGCTTAACAAGGCTCCCTTGACTCCGTGGGCTGTCCTGCCTTTCTGGTTTTTAGACTTTTTTCGCCTGGCCCTTTTGCCCCGGGGGGGGGGGGCGAGAGATTTCTTTGTAGTGCTGATTTGCTCTCCCAGGTTGCTTGGTTGGCCAAAAAGGGCGTATGCGTTTTTTCCTGAATATATTCAGGAAAAAACGCATACGCCCTTTTTGGCCAACCGCATCATTGTCCACGTTCTGGCGCTTTTCATGTGCTATCGGGGCCATTCCGATGTACCCGTTGACATCCGTTTCCTGCAGTTCTGCCTTGCGTTCAGCGCCTCTTCGTAGCCTGACCTCAATATATTTTGGGGCGATAGTTATCGTTTAGAACTCTGCAGGTTTGGGAAGTGCAGGGCCCCTGAGCTCCATTTCCCAAGTCGCTTTTTTGTGAGTGGGACGCAACACGGCTGGATGGCTTCACGCCCTATTGTCGATCCGCGGTGGCAGGCTGAACCGCTGGTGAATTCTTCTTCGTGATGGGAAATGAGAGTGACATGTGCCCGACCAAACACCTCCAGCGAGTCTCTCATTGGTTCCCCCTCTTGCAGTTCATCCTGCGGACAAATTGCAGACGGTACGAAAGAGGCATGGAAAGGCGCCGAGACTCCAAGTGGGGAGATTGTTAGTAAGGGGGCCTGAATGGAGAACACGAGCACCAGGAGAGGAAAACTGAGGTGAGTTTCAGAAAGCTTTCCCGATCCCACGGTGTAGCATCCGCTGGGTTTCCAATGAGTGCTTTCGCTGTCGGAAGATTGCGTTGAACCTGGAGAGTTGGGAGCCATGGAATGGGGAGCACGCAGGATTCCTTTCAAGGGTCTGCATTTGCTTTCCCAACCTCACCAATCGTCTCAGCCCCAAGAGTGTCCAGCCTTCTGTCTTCTGCCGCTGGGGCTGTAGATGTGGTCAATCCTGGTTGCATGCCAGTCCCTGAACGCATTTTGGAAGAATTTCTCTCTGTTTTGCCCTGCTTGTTTCTTCTTTGTGTTGGAAATGTATCCTCAGAATGGGTCTGAGCTGATTTTCCCTGCTGGTTTTAGGCCGCTTTACACACACTTGATGCACTTACACAGAGATATCAAGACTTAGCTTTTAAGATGCTTACTAGTCGGATAGATACTTGTGCGATGAACAGGGTCTGGTGAGTCCAGTTGATTGAGCAAGGAGTAGGTCGTGTCCATTCCATATTCGGTTTTCGGAAGGGTATCTGTGCTCATTTCAAACTCGAGTTTTATGCGTCACCGCACCTCACCTTTCCCCTGAAGCAGGCATAAGTGTGTTTTCTAAAAGCGTGACTCTGTTCTGTTTGGGGATTCCGTTCATGGGGAGCGATTTTTACATTCCCTCGATAAGTGATATCATAAGTTTCTTTTTTTGTGGGACTTATTTCACTGAGGATGATCGTACCTAAATCCACTCAGGATGCTGCTACCAGCCTCATGACGTGGATTTCATGGCTGAGTGACACTCCATTGGACCTACGTAGCACCACTTGTCCACTTGTCCACTTGTCTTTGTCCACTTGTCCACTCGTCTTTGTCCACTTGGCTCTTTCCTGGGATATGAAACGTGTACCGGAGTGGAGGTTCTTGTCAAGACAGCAGCCCTCAACTTTGGGGTCCCTGTGTCTGGTTGATTTTTTCATTTTCCCAAGGTCAACGCCCATGTGTGGAAGTGCCCTATGCTCTGTGGTTCTGTGTTTTACATGGTTTGGGAAAGAGGATACACTTGTGAAGATTGGCTGTTGGCCATTGACATCCCGCCCATCAGCTTAACAAGGCTCCCTTGACTCCGTGGGCTGTCCTGCCTTTCTGGTTTTTAGACTTTTTTCGCCTGGCCCTTTTGCCCCGGGGGGGGGGGGGCGAGAGATTTCTTTGTAGTGCTGATTTGCTCTCCCAGGTTGCTTGGTTGGCCAAAAAGGGCGTATGCGTTTTTTCCTGAATATATTCAGGAAAAAACGCATACGCCCTTTTTGGCCAACCGCATCATTGTCCACGTTCTGGCGCTTTTCATGTGCTATCGGGGCCATTCCGATGTACCCGTTGACATCCGTTTCCTGCAGTTCTGCCTTGCGTTCAGCGCCTCTTCGTAGCCTGACCTCAATATATTTTGGGGCGATAGTTATCGTTTAGAACTCTGCAGCTTTGGGAAGTGCAGGGCCCCTGAGCTCCATTTCCCAAGTCGCTTTTTTGTGAGTGGGACGCAACACGGCTGGATGGCTTCACGCCCTATTGTCGATCCGCGGTGGCAGGCTGAACCGCTGGTGAATTCTTCTTCGTGATGGGAAATGAGAGTGACATGTGCCCGACCAAACACCTCCAGCGAGTCTCTCATTGGTTCCCCCTCTTGCAGTTCATCCTGCGGACAAATTGCAGACGGTACGAAAGAGGCATGGAAAGGCGCCGAGACTCCAAGTGGGGAGATTGTTAGTAAGGGGGCCTGAATGGAGAACACGAGCACCAGGAGAGGAAAACTGAGGTGAGTTTCAGAAAGCTTTCCCGATCCCACGGTGTAGCATCCGCTGGGTTTCCAATGAGTGCTTTCGCTGTCGGAAGATTGCGTTGAACCTGGAGAGTTGGGAGCCATGGAATGGGGAGCACGCAGGATTCCTTTCAAGGGTCTGCATTTGCTTTCCCAACCTCACCAATCGTCTCAGCCCGAAGAGTGTCCAGCCTTCTGTCTTCTGCCGCTGGGGCTGTAGATGTGGTCAATCCTGGTTGCATGCCAGTCCCTGAACGCATTTTGGAAGAATTTCTCTCTGTTTTGCCCTGCTTGTTTCTTCTTTGTGTTGGAAATGTATCCTCAGAATGGGTCTGAGCTGATTTTCCCTGCTGGTTTTAGGCCGCTTTACACACACTTGATGCACTTACACAGAGATATCAAGACTTAGCTTTTAAGATGCTTACTAGTCGGATAGATACTTGTGCGATGAACAGGGTCTGGTGAGTCCAGTTGATTGAGCAAGGAGTAGGTCGTGTCCATTCCATATTCGGTTTT
Source organism: Kogia breviceps (assembly GCF_026419965.1). Taxonomy (NCBI): domain Eukaryota; kingdom Metazoa; phylum Chordata; class Mammalia; order Artiodactyla; family Physeteridae; genus Kogia; species Kogia breviceps. The sequence continues at coordinate 89,724 of NW_026711606.1, forward strand.
CGGAAGGGTATCTGTGCTCATTTCAAACTCGAGTTTTATGCGTCACCGCACCTCACCTTTCCCCTGAAGCAGGCATAAGTGTGTTTTCTAAAAGCGTGACTCTGTTCTGTTTGGGGATTGCGTTCATGGGGAGCGATTTTTACATTCCCTCGATAAGTGATATCATAAGTTTCTTTTTTTGTGGGACTTATTTCACTGAGGATGATCGTACCTAAATCCACTCAGGATGCTGCTACCAGCCCCATGACGTGGATTTCATGGCTGAGTGACACTCCATTGGACCTACGTAGCACCACTTGTCCACTTGTCCACTTGTCTTTGTCCACTTGTCCACTCGTCTTTGTCCACTTGGCTCTTTCCTGGGATATGAAACGTGTACCGGAGTGGAGGTTCTTGTCAAGACAGCAGCCCTCAACTTTGGGGTCCCTGTGTCTGGTTGATTTTTTCATTTTCCCAAGGTCAACGCCCATGTGTGGAAGTGCCCTATGCTCTGTGGTTCTGTGTTTTCCATGGTTTGGGAAAGAGGATACACTTGTGAAGATTGGCTGTTGGCCATTGACATCCCGCCCATCAGCTTAACAATGCTCCCTTGACTCCGTGGGCTGTCCTGCCTTTCTGGTTTTTAGACTTTTTTCGCCTGGCCCTTTTGCCCCGGGGGGGGGGGCGAGAGATTTCTTTGTAGTGCTGATTTGCTCTCCCAGGTTGCTTGGTTGGCCAAAAAGGGCGTATGCGTTTTTTCCTGAATATATTCAGGAAAAAACGCATACGCCCTTTTTGGCCAACCGCATCATTGTCCACGTTCTGGCGCTTTTCATGTGCTATCGGGGCCATTCCGATGTACCCGTTGACATCCGTTTCCTGCAGTTCTGCCTTGCGTTCAGCGCCTCTTCGTAGCCTGACCTCAATATATTTTGGGGCGATAGTTATCGTTTAGAACTCTGCAGGTTTGGGAAGTGCAGGGCCCCTGAGCTCCATTTCCCAAGTCGCTTTTTTGTGAGTGGGACGCAACACGGCTGGATGGCTTCACGCCCTATTGTCGATCCGCGGTGGCAGGCTGAACCGCTGGTGAATTCTTCTTCGTGATGGGAAATGAGAGTGACATGTGCCCGACCAAACACCTCCAGCGAGTCTCTCATTGGTTCCCCCTCTTGCAGTTCATCCTGCGGACAAATTGCAGACGGTACGAAAGAGGCATGGAAAGGCGCCGAGTCTCCAAGTGGGGAGATTGTTAGTAAGGGGGCCTGAATGGAGAACACGAGCACCAGGAGAGGAAAACTGAGGTGAGTTTCAGAAAGCTTTCCCGATCCCACGGTGTAGCATCCGCTGGGTTTCCAATGAGTGCTTTCGCTGTCGGAAGATTGCGTTGAACCTGGAGAGTTGGGAGCCATGGAATGGGGAGCACGCAGGATTCCTTTCAAGGGTCTGCATTTGCTTTCCCAACCTCACCAATCGTCTCAGCCCCAAGAGTGTCCAGCCTTATGTCTTCTGCCGCTGGGGCTGTAGATGTGGTCAATCCTGGTTGCATGCCAGTCCCTGAACGCATTTTGGAAGAATTTCTCTCTGTTTTGCCCTGCTTGTTTCTTCTTTGTGTTGGAAATGTATCCTCAGAATGGGTCTGAGCTGATTTTCCCTGCTGGTTTTAGGCCGCTTTACACACACTTGATGCACTTACACAGAGATATCAAGACTTAGCTTTTAAGATGCTTACTAGTCGGATAGATACTTGTGCGATGAACAGGGTCTGGTGAGTCCAGTTGATTGAGCAAGGAGTAGGTCGTGTCCATTCCATATTCGGTTTTCGGAAGGGTATCTGCTCATTTCAAACTCGAGTTTTATGCGTCACCGCACCTCACCTTTCCCCTGAAGCAGGCATAAGTGTGTTTTCTAAAAGCGTGACTCTGTTCTGTTTGGGGATTCCGTTCATGGGGAGCGATTTTTACATTCTCTCGATAAGTGATATCATAAGTTTCTTTTTTTGTGGGACTTATTTCACTGAGGATGATCGTACCTAAATCCACTCAGGATGCTGCTACCAGCCTCATGACGTGGATTTCATGGCTGAGTGACACTCCATTGGACCTACGTAGCACCACTTGTCCACTTGTCCACTTGTCTTTGTCCACTTGTCCACTCGTCTTTGTCCACTTGGCTCTTTCCTGGGATATGAAACGTGTACCGGAGTGGAGGTTCTTGTCAAGACAGCAGCCCTCAACTTTGGGGTCCCTGTGTCTGGTTGATTTTTTCATTTTCCCAAGGTCAACGCCCATGTGTGGAAGTGCCCTATGCTCTGTGGTTCTGTGTTTGACATGGTTTGGGAAAGAGGATACACTTGTGAAGATTGGCTGTTGGCCATTGACATCCCGCCCATCAGCTTAACAAGGCTCCCTTGACTCCGTGGGCTGTCCTGCCTTTCTGGTTTTTAGACTTTTTTCGCCTGGCCCTTTTGCCCCGGGGGGGGGGGGGGCGAGAGATTTCTTTGTAGTGTTGATTTGCTCTCCCAGGTTGCTTGGTTGGCCAAAAAGGGCGTATGCGTTTTTTCCTGAATATATTCAGGAAAAAACGCATACGCCCTTTTTGGCCAACCGCATCATTGTCCACGTTCTGGCGCTTTTCATGTGCTATCGGGGCCATTCCGATGTACCCGTTGACATCCGTTTCCTGCAGTTCTGCCTTGCGTTCAGCGCCTCTTCGTAGCCTGACCTCAATATATTTTGGGGCGATAGTTACCGTTTAGAACTCTGCAGGTTTGGGAAGTGCAGGGCCCCTGAGCTCCATTTCCCAAGTCGCTTTTTTGTGAGTGGGACGCAACACGGCTGGATGGCTTCACGCCCTATTGTCGATCCGCGGTTGCAGGCTGAACCGCTGGTGAATTCTTCTTCGTGATGGGAAATGAGAGTGACATGTGCCCGACCAAACACCTCCAGCGAGTCTCTCATTGGTTCCCCCTCTTGCAGTTCATCCCGCGGACAAATTGCAGACGGTACGAAAGAGGCATGGAAAGGCGCCGAGACTCCAAGTGGGGAGATTGTTAGTAAGGGGGCCTGAATGGAGAACACGAGCACCAGGAGAGGAAAACTGAGGTGAGTTTCAGAAAGCTTTCCCGATCCCACGGTGTAGCATCCGCTGGGTTTCCAATGAGTGCTTTCGCTGTCGGAAGATTGCGTTGAACCTGGAGAGTTGGGAGCCATGGAATGGGGAGCACGCAGGATTCCTTTCAAGGGTCTGCATTTGCTTTCCCAACCTCACCAATCGTCTCAGCCCCAAGAGTGTCCAGCCTTATGTCTTCTGCCGCTGGGGCTGTAGATGTGGTCAATCCTGGTTGCATGCCAGTCCCTGAACGCATTTTGGAAGAATTTCTCTCTGTTTTGCCCTGCTTGTTTCTTCTTTGTGTTGGAAATGTATCCTCAGAATGGGTCTGAGCTGATTTTCCCTGCTGGTTTTAGGCCGCTTTACACACCCTTGATGCACTTACACAGAGATATCAAGACTTAGCTTTTAAGATGCTTACTAGTCGGATAGATACTTGTGCGATGAACAGGGTCTGGTGAGTCCAGTTGATTGAGCAAGGAGTAGGTCGTGTCCATTCCATATTCGGTTTTCGGAAGGGTATCTGCTCATTTCAAACTCGAGTTTTATGCGTCACCGCACCTCACCTTTCCCCTGAAGCAGGCATAAGTGTGTTTTCTAAAAGCGTGACTCTGTTCTGTTTGGGGATTCCGTTCATGGGGAGCGATTTTTACATTCCCTCGATAAGTGATATCATAAGTTTCTTTTTTTGTGGGACTTATTTCACTGAGGATGATCGTACCTAAATCCACTCAGGATGCTGCTACCAGCCTCATGACGTGGATTTCATGGCTGAGTGACACTCCATTGGACCTACGTAGCACCACTTGTCCACTTGTCCACTTGTCTTTGTCCACTTGTCCACTCGTCTTTGTCCACTTGGCTCTTTCCTGGGATATGAAACGTGTACCGGAGTGGAGGTTCTTGTCAAGACAGCAGCCCTCAACTTTGGGGTCCCTGTGTCTGGTTGATTTTTTCATTTTCCCAAGGTCAACGCCCATGTGTGGAAGTGCCCTATGCTCTGTGGTTCTGTGTTTCACATGGTTTGGGAAAGAGGATACACTTGTGAAGATTGGCTGTTGGCCATTGACATCCCGCCCATCAGCTTAACAAGGCTCCCTTGACTCCGTGGGCTGTCCTGCCTTTCTGGTTTTTAGACTTTTTTCGCCTGGCCCTTTTGCCCCCGGGGGGGGGGCGAGAGATTTCTTTGTAGTGCTGATTTGCTCTCCCAGGTTGCTTGGTTGGCCAAAAAGGGCGTATGCGTTTTTTCCTGAATATATTCAGGAAAAAACGCATACGCCCTTTTTGGCCAACCGCATCATTGTCCACGTTCTGGCGCTTTTCATGTGCTATCGGGGCCATTCCGATGTACCCGTTGACATCCGTTTCCTGCAGTTCTGCCTTGCGTTCAGCGCCTCTTCGTAGCCTGACCTCAATATATTTTGGGGCGATAGTTATCGTTTAGAACTCTGCAGGTTTGGGAAGTGCAGGGCCCCTGAGCTCCATTTCCCAAGTCGCTTTTTTGTGAGTGGGACGCAACACGGCTGGATGGCTTCACGCCCTATTGTCGATCCGCGGTGGCAGGCTGAACCGCTGGTGAATTCTTCTTCGTGATGGGAAATGAGAGTGACATGTGCCCGACCAAACACCTCCAGCGAGTCTCTCATTGGTTCCCCCTCTTGCAGTTCATCCTGCGGACAAATTGCAGACGGTACGAAAGAGGCATGGAAAGGCGCCGAGTCTCCAAGTGGGGAGATTGTTAGTAAGGGGGCCTGAATGGAGAACACGAGCACCAGGAGAGGAAAACTGAGGTGAGTTTCAGAAAGCTTTCCCGATCCCACGGTGTAGCATCCGCTGGGTTTCCAATGAGTGCTTTCGCTGTCGGAAGATTGCGTTGAACCTGGAGAGTTGGGACCCATGGAATGGGGAGCACGCAGGATTCCTTTCAAGGGTCTGCATTTGCTTTCCCAACCTCACCAATCGTCTCAGCCCCAAGAGTGTCCAGCCTTCTGTCTTCTGCCGCTCGGGCTGTAGATGTGGTCAATCCTGGTTGCATGCCAGTCCCTGAACGCATTTTGGAAGAATTTCTCTCTGTTTTGCCCTGCTTGTTTCTTCTTTGTGTTGGAAATGTATCCTCAGAATGGGTCTGAGCTGATTTTCCCTGCTGGTTTTAGGCCGCTTTACACACCCTTGATGCACTTACACAGAGATATCAAGACTTAGCTTTTAAGATGCTTACTAGTCGGATAGATACTTGTGCGATGAACAGGGTCTGGTGAGTCCAGTTGATTGAGCAAGGAGTAGGTCGTGTCCATTCCATATTCGGTTTTCGGAAGGGTATCTGTGCTCATTTCAAACTCGAGTTTTATGCGTCACCGCACCTCACCTTTCCCCTGAAGCAGGCATAAGTGTGTTTTCTAAAAGCGTGACTCTGTTCTGTTTGGGGATTCCGTTCATGGGGAGCGATTTTTACATTCCCTCGATAAGTGATATCATAAGTTTCTTTTTTTGTGGGACTTATTTCACTGAGGATGATCGTACCTAAATCCACTCAGGATGCTGCTACCAGCCTCATGACGTGGATTTCATGGCTGAGTGACACTCCATTGGACCTACGTAGCACCACTTGTCCACTTGTCCACTTGTCTTTGTCCACTTGTCCACTCGTCTTTGTCCACTTGGCTCTTTCCTGGGATATGAAACGTGTACCGGAGTGGAGGTTCTTGTCAAGACAGCAGCCCTCAACTTTGGGGTCCCTGTGTCTGGTTGATTTTTTCATTTTCCCAAGGTCAACGCCCATGTGTGGAAGTGCCCTATGCTCTGTGGTTCTGTGTTTTACATGGTTTGGGAAAGAGGATACACTTGTGAAGATTGGCTGTTGGCCATTGACATCCCGCCCATCAGCTTAACAAGGCTCCCTTGACTCCGTGGGCTGTCCTGCCTTTCTGGCTTTTAGACTTTTTTCGCCTGGCCCTTTTGCCCCGGGGGGGGGGCGAGAGATTTCTTTGTAGTGCTGATTTGCTCTCCCAGGTTGCTTGGTTGGCCAAAAAGGGCGTATGCGTTTTTTCCTGAATATATTCAGGAAAAAACGCATACGCCCTTTTTGGCCAACCGCATCATTGTCCACGTTCTGGCGCTTTTCATGTGCTATCGGGGCCATTCCGATGTACCCGTTGACATCCGTTTCCTGCAGTTCTGCCTTGCGTTCAGCGCCTCTTCGTAGCCTGACCTCAATATATTTTGGGGCGATAGTTATCGTTTAGAACTCTGCAGGTTTGGGAAGTGCAGGGCCCCTGAGCTCCATTTCCCAAGTCGCTTTTTTGTGAGTGGGACGCAACACGGCTGGATGGCTTCACGCCCTATTGTCGATCCGCGGTGGCAGGCTGAACCGCTGGTGAATTCTTCTTCGTGATGGGAAATGAGAGTGACATGTGCCCGACCAAACACCTCCAGCGAGTCTCTCATTGGTTCCCCCTCTTGCAGTTCATCCTGCGGACAAATTGCAGACGGTACGAAAGAGGCATGGAAAGGCGCCGAGTCTCCAAGTGGGGAGATTGTTAGTAAGGGGGCCTGAATGGAGAACACGAGCACCAGGAGAGGAAAACTGAGGTGAGTTTCAGAAAGCTTTCCCGATCCCACGGTGTAGCATCCGCTGGGTTTCCAATGAGTGCTTTCGCTGTCGGAAGATTGCGTTGAACCTGGAGAGTTGGGACCCATGGAATGGGGAGCACGACGGATTCCTTTCAAGGGTCTGCATTTGCTTTCCCAACCTCACCAATCGTCTCAGCCCCAAGAGTGTCCAGCCTTCTGTCTTCTGCCGCTGGGGCTGTAGATGTGGTCAATCCTGGTTGCATGCCAGTCCCTGAACGCATTTTGGAAGAATTTCTCTCTGTTTTGCCCTGCTTGTTTCTTCTTTGTGTTGGAAATGTATCCTCAGAATGGGTCTGAGCTGATTTTCCCTGCTGGTTTTAGGCCGCTTTACACACCCTTGATGCACTTACACAGAGATATCAAGACTTAGCTTTTAAGATGCTTACTAGTCGGATAGATACTTGTGCGATGAACAGGGTCTGGTGAGTCCAGTTGATTGAGCAAGGAGTAGGTCGTGTCCATTCCATATTCGGTTTTCGGAAGGGTATCTGTGCTCATTTCAAACTCGAGTTTTATGCGTCACCGCACCTCACCTTTCCCCTGAAGCAGGCATAAGTGTGTTTTCTAAAAGCGTGACTCTGTTCTGTTTGGGGATTCCGTTCATGGGGAGCGATTTTTACATTCCCTCGATAAGTGATATCATAAGTTTCTTTTTTTGTGGGACTTATTTCACTGAGGATGATCGTACCTAAATCCACTCAGGATGCTGCTACCAGCCTCATGACGTGGATTTCATGGCTGAGTGACACTCCATTGGACCTACGTAGCACCACTTGTCCACTTGTCCACTTGTCTTTGTCCACTTGTCCACTCGTCTTTGTCCACTTGGCTCTTTCCTGGGATATGAAACGTGTACCGGAGTGGAGGTTCTTGTCAAGACAGCAGCCCTCAACTTTGGGGTCCCTGTGTCTGGTTGATTTTTTCATTTTCCCAAGGTCAACGCCCATGTGTGGAAGTGCCCTATGCTCTGTGGTTCTGTGTTTTACATGGTTTGGGAAAGAGGATACACTTGTGAAGATTGGCTGTTGGCCATTGACATCCCGCCCATCAGCTTAACAAGGCTCCCTTGACTCCGTGGGCTGTCCTGCCTTTCTGGTTTTTAGACTTTTTTCGCCTGGCCCTTTTGCCCCCGGGGGGGGGGCGAGAGATTTCTTTGTAGTGCTGATTTGCTCTCCCAGGTTGCTTGGTTGGCCAAAAAGGGCGTATGCGTTTTTTCCTGAATATATTCAGGAAAAATCGCATACGCCCTTTTTGGCCAACCGCATCATTGTCCACGTTCTGGCGCTTTTCATGTGCTATCGGGGCCATTCCGATGTACCCGTTGACATCCGTTTCCTGCAGTTCTGCCTTGCGTTCAGCGCCTCTTCGTAGCCTGCGCTCAATATATTTTGGGGCGATAGTTATCGTTTAGAACTCTGCAGGTTTGGGAAGTGCAGGGCCCCTGAGCTCCATTTCCCAAGTCGCTTTTTTGTGAGTGGGACGCAACACGGCTGGATGGCTTCACGCCCTATTGTCGATCCGCGGTTGCAGGCTGAACCGCTGGTGAATTCTTCTTCGTGATGGGAAATGAGAGTGACATGTGCCCGACCAAACACCTCCAGCGAGTCTCTCATTGGTTCCCCCTCTTGCAGTTCATCCTGCGGACAAATTGCAGACGGTACGAAAGAGGCATGGAAAGGCGCCGAGTCTCCAAGTGGGGAGATTGTTAGTAAGGGGGCCTGAATGGAGAACACGAGCACCAGGAGAGGAAAACTGAGGTGAGTTTCAGAAAGCTTTCCCGATCCCACGGTGTAGCATCCGCTGGGTTTCTAATGAGTGCTTTCGCTGTCGGAAGATTGCGTTGAACCTGGAGAGTTGGGACCCATGGAATGGGGAGCACGCAGGATTCCTTTCAAGGGTCTGCATTTGCTTTCCCAACCTCACCAATCGTCTCAGCCCCAAGAGTGTCCAGCCTTATGTCTTCTGCCGCTGGGGCTGTAGATGTGGTCAATCCTGGTTGCATGCCAGTCCCTGAACGCATTTTGGAAGAATTTCTCTCTGTTTTGCCCTGCTTGTTTCTTCTTTGTGTTGGAAATGTATCCTCAGAATGGGTCTGAGCTGATTTTCCCTGCTGGTTTTAGGCCGCTTTACACACACTTGATGCACTTACACAGAGATATCAAGACTTAGCTTTTAAGATGCTTACTAGTCGGATAGATACTTGTGCGATGAACAGGGTCTGGTGAGTCCAGTTGATTGAGCAAGGAGTAGGTCGTGTCCATTCCATATTCGGTTTTCGGAAGGGTATCTGTGCTCATTTCAAACTCGAGTTTTATGCGTCACCGCACCTCACCTTTCCCCTGAAGCAGGCATAAGTGTGTTTTCTAAAAGCGTGACTCTGTTCTGTTTGGGGATTCCGTTCATGGGGAGCGATTTTTACATTCCCTCGATAAGTGATATCATAAGTTTCTTTTTTTGTGGGACTTATTTCACTGAGGATGATCGTACCTAAATCCACTCAGGATGCTGCTACCAGCCTCATGACGTGGATTTCATGGCTGAGTGACACTCCATTGGACCTACGTAGCACCACTTGTCCACTTGTCCACTTGTCTTTGTCCACTTGTCCACTCGTCTTTGTCCACTTGGCTCTTTCCTGGGATATGAAACGTGTACCGGAGTGGAGGTTCTTGTCAAGACAGCAGCCCTCAACTTTGGGGTCCCTGTGTCTGGTTGATTTTTTCATTTTCCCAAGGTCAACGCCCATGTGTGGAAGTGCCCTATGCTCTGTGGTTCTGTGTTTTACATGGTTTGGGAAAGAGGATACACTTGTGAAGATTGGCTGTTGGCCATTGACATCCCGCCCATCAGCTTAACAAGGCTCCCTTGACTCCGTGGGCTGTCCTGCCTTTCTGGTTTTTAGACTTTTTTCGCCTGGCCCTTTTGCCCCGGGGGGGGGGGGCGAGAGATTTCTTTGTAGTGTTGATTTGCTCTCGCAGGTTGCTTGGTTGGCCAAAAAGGGCGTATGCGTTTTTTCCTGAATATATTCAGGAAAAAACGCATACGCCCTTTTTGGCCAACCGCATCATTGTCCACGTTCTGGCGCTTTTCATGTGCTATCGGGGCCATTCCGATGTACCCGTTGACATCCGTTTCCTGCAGTTCTGCCTTGCGTTCAGCGCCTCTTCGTAGCCTGACCTCAATATATTTTGGGGCGATAGTTATCGTTTAGAACTCTGCAGGTTTGGGAAGTGCAGGGCCCCTGAGCTCCATTTCCCAAGTCGCTTTTTTGTGAGTGGGACGCAACACGGCTGGATGGCTTCACGCCCTATTGTCGATCCGCGGTGGCAGGCTGAACCGCTGGTGAATTCTTCTTCGTGATGGGAAATGAGAGTGACATGTGCCCGACCAAACACCTCCAGCGAGTCTCTCATTGGTTCCCCCTCTTGCAGTTCATCCTGCGGACAAATTGCAGACGGTACGAAAGAGGCATGGAAAGGCGCCGAGTCTCCAAGTGGGGAGATTGTTAGTAAGGGGGCCTGAATGGAGAACACGAGCACCAGGAGAGGAAAACTGAGGTGAGTTTCAGAAAGCTTTCCCGATCCCACGGTGTAGCATCCGCTGGGTTTCCAATGAGTGCTTTCGCTGTCGGAAGATTGCGTTGAACCTGGAGAGTTGGGACCCATGGAATGGGGAGCACGCAGGATTCCTTTCAAGGGTCTGCATTTGCTTTCCCAACCTCACCAATCGTCTCAGCCCCAAGAGTGTCCAGCCTTATGTCTTCTGCCGCTGGGGCTGTAGATGTGGTCAATCCTGGTTGCATGCCAGTCCCTGAACGCATTTTGGAAGAATTTCTCTCTGTTTTGCCCTGCTTGTTTCTTCTTTGTGTTGGAAATGTATCCTCAGAATGGGTCTGAGCTGATTTTCCCTGCTGGTTTTAGGCCGCTTTACACACACTTGATGCACTTACACAGAGATATCAAGACTTAGCTTTTAAGATGCTTACTAGTCGGATAGATACTTGTGCGATGAACAGGGTCTGGTGAGTCCAGTTGATTGAGCAAGGAGTAGGTCGTGTCCATTCCATATTCGGTTTTCGGAAGGGTATCTGTGCTCATTTCAAACTCGAGTTTTATGCGTCACCGCACCTCACCTTTCCCCTGAAGCAGGCATAAGTGTGTTTTCTAAAAGCGTGACTCTGTTCTGTTTGGGGATTCCGTTCATGGGGAGCGATTTTTACATTCCCTCGATAAGTGATATCATAAGTTTCTTTTTTTGTGGGACTTATTTCACTGAGGATGATCGTACCTAAATCCACTCAGGATGCTGCTACCAGCCTCATGACGTGGATTTCATGGCTGAGTGACACTCCATTGGACCTACGTAGCACCACTTGTCCACTTGTCCACTTGTCTTTGTCCACTTGTCCACTCGTCTTTGTCCACTTGGCTCTTTCCTGGGATATGAAACGTGTACCGGAGTGGAGGTTCTTGTCAAGACAGCAGCCCTCAACTTTGGGGTCCCTGTGTCTGGTTGATTTTTTCATTTTCCCAAGGTCAACGCCCATGTGTGGAAGTGCCCTATGCTCTGTGGTTCTGTGTTTTACATGGTTTGGGAAAGAGGATACACTTGTGAAGATTGGCTGTTGGCCATTGACATCCCGCCCATCAGCTTAACAAGGCTCCCTTGACTCCGTGGGCTGTCCTGCCTTTCTGGTTTTTAGACTTTTTTCGCCTGGCCCTTTTGCCCCGGGGGGGGGGCGAGAGATTTCTTTGTAGTGTTGATTTGCTCTCCCAGGTTGCTTGGTTGGCCAAAAAGGGCGTATGCGTTTTTTCCTGAATATATTCAGGAAAAAACGCATACGCCCTTTTTGGCCAACCGCATCATTGTCCACGTTCTGGCGCTTTTCATGTGCTATCGGGGCCATTCCGATGTACCCGTTGACATCCGTTTCCTGCAGTTCTGCCTTGCGTTCAGCGCCTCTTCGTAGCCTGACCTCAATATATTTTGGGGCGATAGTTATCGTTTAGAACTCTGCAGCTTTGGGAAGTGCAGGGCCCCTGAGCTCCATTTCCCAAGTCGCTTTTTTGTGAGTGGGACGCAACACGGCTGGATGGCTTCACGCCCTATTGTCGATCCGCGGTGGCAGGCTGAACCGCTGGTGAATTCTTCTTCGTGATGGGAAATGAGAGTGACATGTGCCCGACCAAACACCTCCAGCGAGTCTCTCATTGGTTCCCCCTCTTGCAGTTCATCCTGCGGACAAATTGCAGACGGTACGAAAGAGGCATGGAAAGGCGCCGAGTCTCCAAGTGGGGAGATTGTTAGTAAGGGGGCCTGAATGGAGAACACGAGCACCAGGAGAGGAAAACTGAGGTGAGTTTCAGAAAGCTTTCCCGATCCCACGGTGTAGCATCCGCTGGGTTTCCAATGAGTGCTTTCGCTGTCGGAAGATTGCGTTGAACCTGGAGAGTTGGGAGCCATGGAATGGGGAGCACGACGGATTCCTTTCAAGGGTCTGCATTTGCTTTCCCAACCTCACCAATCGTCTCAGCCCCAAGAGTGTCCAGCCTTATGTCTTCTGCCGCTGGGGCTGTAGATGTGGTCAATCCTGGTTGCATGCCAGTCCCTGAACGCATTTTGGAAGAATTTCTCTCTGTTTTGCCCTGCTTGTTTCTTCTTTGTGTTGGAAATGTATCCTCAGAATGGGTCTGAGCTGATTTTCCCTGCTGGTTTTAGGCCGCTTTACACACACTTGATGCACTTACACAGAGATATCAAGACTTAGCTTTTAAGATGCTTACTAGTCGGATAGATACTTGTGCGATGAACAGGGTCTGGTGAGTCCAGTTGATTGAGCAAGGAGTAGGTCGTGTCCATTCCATATTCGGTTTTCGGAAGGGTATCTGTGCTCATTTCAAACTCGAGTTTTATGCGTCACCGCACCTCACCTTTCCCCTGAAGCAGGCATAAGTGTGTTTTCTAAAAGCGTGACTCTGTTCTGTTTGGGGATTCCGTTCATGGGGAGCGATTTTTACATTCCCTCGATAAGTGATATCATAAGTTTCTTTTTTTGTGGGACTTATTTCACTGAGGATGATCGTACCTAAATCCACTCAGGATGCTGCTACCAGCCTCATGACGTGGATTTCATGGCTGAGTGACACTCCATTGGACCTACGTAGCACCACTTGTCCACTTGTCCACTTGTCTTTGTCCACTTGTCCACTCGTCTTTGTCCACTTGGCTCTTTCCTGGGATATGAAACGTGTACCGGAGTGGAGGTTCTTGTCAAGACAGCAGCCCTCAACTTTGGGGTCCCTGTGTCTGGTTGATTTTTTCATTTTCCCAAGGTCAACGCCCATGTGTGGAAGTGCCCTATGCTCTGTGGTTCTGTGTTTTACATGGTTTGGGAAAGAGGATACACTTGTGAAGATTGGCTGTTGGCCATTGACATCCCGCCCATCAGCTTAACAAGGCTCCCTTGACTCCGTGGGCTGTCCTGCCTTTCTGGTTTTTAGACTTTTTTCGCCTGGCCCTTTTGCCCCGGGGGGGGGGGGCGAGAGATTTCTTTGTAGTGTTGATTTGCTCTCCCAGGTTGCTTGGTTGGCCAAAAAGGGCGTATGCGTTTTTTCCTGAATATATTCAGGAAAAAACGCATACGCCCTTTTTGGCCAACCGCATCATTGTCCACGTTCTGGCGCTTTTCATGTGCTATCGGGGCCATTCCGATGTACCCGTTGACATCCGTTTCCTGCAGTTCTGCCTTGCGTTCAGCGCCTCTTCGTAGCCTGACCTCAATATATTTTGGGGCGATAGTTATCGTTTAGAACTCTGCAGGTTTGGGAAGTGCAGGGCCCCTGAGCTCCATTTCCCAAGTCGCATTTTTGTGAGTGGGACGCAACACGGCTGGATGGCTTCACGCCCTATTGTCGATCCGCGGTGGCAGGCTGAACCGCTGGTGAATTCTTCTTCGTGATGGGAAATGAGAGTGACATGTGCCCGACCAAACACCTCCAGCGAGTCTCTCATTGGTTCCCCCTCTTGCAGTTCATCCTGCGGACAAATTGCAGACGGTACGAAAGAGGCATGGAAAGGCGCCGAGTCTCCAAGTGGGGAGATTGTTAGTAAGGGGGCCTGAATGGAGAACACGAGCACCAGGAGAGGAAAACTGAGGTGAGTTTCAGAAAGCTTTCCCGATCCCACGGTGTAGCATCCGCTGGGTTTCCAATGAGTGCTGTCGCTGTCGGAAGATTGCGTTGAACCTGGAGAGTTGGGACCCATGGAATGGGGAGCACGCAGGATTCCTTTCAAGGGTCTGCATTTGCTTTCCCAACCTCACCAATCGTCTCAGCCCCAAGAGTGTCCAGCCTTATGTCTTCTGCCGCTGGGGCTGTAGATGTGGTCAATCCTGGTTGCATGCCAGTCCCTGAACGCATTTTGGAAGAATTTCTCTCTGTTTTGCCCTGCTTGTTTCTTCTTTGTGTTGGAAATGTATCCTCAGAATGGGTCTGAGCTGATTTTCCCTGCTGGTTTTAGGCCGCTTTACACACACTTGATGCACTTACACAGAGATATCAAGACTTAGCTTTTAAGATGCTTACTAGTCGGATAGATACTTGTGCGATGAACAGGGTCTGGTGAGTCCAGTTGATTGAGCAAGGAGTAGGTCGTGTCCATTCCATATTCGGTTTTCGGAAGGGTATCTGTGCTCATTTCAAACTCGAGTTTTATGCGTCACCGCACCTCACCTTTCCCCTGAAGCAGGCATAAGTGTGTTTTCTAAAAGCGTGACTCTGTTCTGTTTGGGGATTCCGTTCATGGGGAGCGATTTTTACATTCCCTCGATAAGTGATATCATAAGTTTCTTTTTTTGTGGGACTTATTTCACTGAGGATGATCGTACCTAAATCCACTCAGGATGCTGCTACCAGCCTCATGACGTGGATTTCATGGCTGAGTGACACTCCATTGGACCTACGTAGCACCACTTGTCCACTTGTCCACTTGTCTTTGTCCACTTGTCCACTCGTCTTTGTCCACTTGGCTCTTTCCTGGGATATGAAACGTGTACCGGAGTGGAGGTTCTTGTCAAGACAGCAGCCCTCAACTTTGGGGTCCCTGTGTCTGGTTGATTTTTTCATTTTCCCAAGGTCAACGCCCATGTGTGGAAGTGCCCTATGCTCTGTGGTTCTGTGTTTTACATGGTTTGGGAAAGAGGATACACTTGTGAAGATTGGCTGTTGGCCATTGACATCCCGCCCATCAGCTTAACAAGGCTCCCTTGACTCCGTGGGCTGTCCTGCCTTTCTGGTTTTTAGACTTTTTTCGCCTGGCCCTTTTGCCCCGGGGGGGGGGGGCGAGAGATTTCTTTGTAGTGTTGATTTGCTCTCCCAGGTTGCTTGGTTGGCCAAAAAGGGCGTATGCGTTTTTTCCTGAATATATTCAGGAAAAAACGCATACGCCCTTTTTGGCCAACCGCATCATTGTCCACGTTCTGGCGCTTTTCATGTGCTATCGGGGCCATTCCGATGTACCCGTTGACATCCGTTTCCTGCAGTTCTGCCTTGCGTTCAGCGCCTCTTCGTAGCCTGACCTCAATATATTTTGGGGCGATAGTTATCGTTTAGAACTCTGCAGCTTTGGGAAGTGCAGGGCCCCTGAGCTCCATTTCCCAAGTCGCTTTTTTGTGAGTGGGACGCAACACGGCTGGATGGCTTCACGCCCTATTGTCGATCCGCGGTGGCAGGCTGAACCGCTGGTGAATTCTTCTTCGTGATGGGAAATGAGAGTGACATGTGCCCGACCAAACACCTCCAGCGAGTCTCTCATTGGTTCCCCCTCTTGCAGTTCATCCTGCGGACAAATTGCAGACGGTACGAAAGAGGCATGGAAAGGCGCCGAGTCTCCAAGTGGGGAGATTGTTAGTAAGGGGGCCTGAATGGAGAACACGAGCACCAGGAGAGGAAAACTGAGGTGAGTTTCAGAAAGCTTTCCCGATCCCACGGTGTAGCATCCGCTGGGTTTCCAATGAGTGCTTTCGCTGTCGGAAGATTGCGTTGAACCTGGAGAGTTGGGAGCCATGGAATGGGGAGCACGACGGATTCCTTTCAAGGGTCTGCATTTGCTTTCCCAACCTCACCAATCGTCTCAGCCCCAAGAGTGTCCAGCCTTATGTCTTCTGCCGCTGGGGCTGTAGATGTGGTCAATCCTGGTTGCATGCCAGTCCCTGAACGCATTTTGGAAGAATTTCTCTCTGTTTTGCCCTGCTTGTTTCTTCTTTGTGTTGGAAATGTATCCTCAGAATGGGTCTGAGCTGATTTTCCCTGCTGGTTTTAGGCCGCTTTACACACACTTGATGCACTTACACAGAGATATCAAGACTTAGCTTTTAAGATGCTTACTAGTCGGATAGATACTTGTGCGATGAACAGGGTCTGGTGAGTCCAGTTGATTGAGCAAGGAGTAGGTCGTGTCCATTCCATATTCGGTTTTCGGAAGGGTATCTGTGCTCATTTCAAACTCGAGTTTTATGCGTCACCGCACCTCACCTTTCCCCTGAAGCAGGCATAAGTGTGTTTTCTAAAAGCGTGACTCTGTTCTGTTTGGGGATTCCGTTCATGGGGAGCGATTTTTACATTCCCTCGATAAGTGATATCATAAGTTTCTTTTTTTGTGGGACTTATTTCACTGAGGATGATCGTACCTAAATCCACTCAGGATGCTGCTACCAGCCTCATGACGTGGATTTCATGGCTGAGTGACACTCCATTGGACCTACGTAGCACCACTTGTCCACTTGTCCACTTGTCTTTGTCCACTTGTCCACTCGTCTTTGTCCACTTGGCTCTTTCCTGGGATATGAAACGTGTACCGGAGTGGAGGTTCTTGTCAAGACAGCAGCCCTCAACTTTGGGGTCCCTGTGTCTGGTTGATTTTTTCATTTTCCCAAGGTCAACGCCCATGTGTGGAAGTGCCCTATGCTCTGTGGTTCTGTGTTTTACATGGTTTGGGAAAGAGGATACACTTGTGAAGATTGGCTGTTGGCCATTGACATCCCGCCCATCAGCTTAACAAGGCTCCCTTGACTCCGTGGGCTGTCCTGCCTTTCTGGTTTTTAGACTTTTTTCGCCTGGCCCTTTTGCCCCGGGGGGGGGGGGCGAGAGATTTCTTTGTAGTGTTGATTTGCTCTCCCAGGTTGCTTGGTTGGCCAAAAAGGGCGTATGCGTTTTTTCCTGAATATATTCAGGAAAAAACGCATACGCCCTTTTTGGCCAACCGCATCATTGTCCACGTTCTGGCGCTTTTCATGTGCTATCGGGGCCATTCCGATGTACCCGTTGACATCCGTTTCCTGCAGTTCTGCCTTGCGTTCAGCGCCTCTTCGTAGCCTGACCTCAATATATTTTGGGGCGATAGTTATCGTTTAGAACTCTGCAGGTTTGGGAAGTGCAGGGCCCCTGAGCTCCATTTCCCAAGTCGCATTTTTGTGAGTGGGACGCAACACGGCTGGATGGCTTCACGCCCTATTGTCGATCCGCGGTGGCAGGCTGAACCGCTGGTGAATTCTTCTTCGTGATGGGAAATGAGAGTGACATGTGCCCGACCAAACACCTCCAGCGAGTCTCTCATTGGTTCCCCCTCTTGCAGTTCATCCTGCGGACAAATTGCAGACGGTACGAAAGAGGCATGGAAAGGCGCCGAGTCTCCAAGTGGGGAGATTGTTAGTAAGGGGGCCTGAATGGAGAACACGAGCACCAGGAGAGGAAAACTGAGGTGAGTTTCAGAAAGCTTTCCCGATCCCACGGTGTAGCATCCGCTGGGTTTCCAATGAGTGCTTTCGCTGTCGGAAGATTGCGTTGAACCTGGAGAGTTGGGACCCATGGAATGGGGAGCACGCAGGATTCCTTTCAAGGGTCTGCATTTGCTTTCCCAACCTCACCAATCGTCTCAGCCCCAAGAGTGTCCAGCCTTATGTCTTCTGCCGCTGGGGCTGTAGATGTGGTCAATCCTGGTTGCATGCCAGTCCCTGAACGCATTTTGGAAGAATTTCTCTCTGTTTTGCCCTGCTTGTTTCTTCTTTGTGTTGGAAATGTATCCTCAGAATGGGTCTGAGCTGATTTTCCCTGCTGGTTTTAGGCCGCTTTACACACACTTGATGCACTTACACAGAGATATCAAGACTTAGCTTTTAAGATGCTTACTAGTCGGATAGATACTTGTGCGATGAACAGGGTCTGGTGAGTCCAGTTGATTGAGCAAGGAGTAGGTCGTGTCCATTCCATATTCGGTTTTCGGAAGGGTATCTGTGCTCATTTCAAACTCGAGTTTTATGCGTCACCGCACCTCACCTTTCCCCTGAAGCAGGCATAAGTGTGTTTTCTAAAAGCGTGACTCTGTTCTGTTTGGGGATTCCGTTCATGGGGAGCGATTTTTACATTCCCTCGATAAGTGATATCATAAGTTTCTTTTTTTGTGGGACTTATTTCACTGAGGATGATCGTACCTAAATCCACTCAGGATGCTGCTACCAGCCTCATGACGTGGATTTCATGGCTGAGTGACACTCCATTGGACCTACGTAGCACCACTTGTCCACTTGTCCACTTGTCTTTGTCCACTTGTCCACTCGTCTTTGTCCACTTGGCTCTTTCCTGGGATATGAAACGTGTACCGGAGTGGAGGTTCTTGTCAAGACAGCAGCCCTCAACTTTGGGGTCCCTGTGTCTGGTTGATTTTTTCATTTTCCCAAGGTCAACGCCCATGTGTGGAAGTGCCCTATGCTCTGTGGTTCTGTGTTTTACATGGTTTGGGAAAGAGGATACACTTGTGAAGATTGGCTGTTGGCCATTGACATCCCGCCCATCAGCTTAACAAGGCTCCCTTGACTCCGTGGGCTGTCCTGCCTTTCTGGTTTTTAGACTTTTTTCGCCTGGCCCTTTTGCCCCGGGGGGGGGGGGCGAGAGATTTCTTTGTAGTGCTGATTTGCTCTCCCAGGTTGCTTGGTTGGCCAAAAAGGGCGTATGCGTTTTTTCCTGAATATATTCAGGAAAAAACGCATACGCCCTTTTTGGCCAACCGCATCATTGTCCACGTTCTGGCGCTTTTCATGTGCTATCGGGGCCATTCCGATGTACCCGTTGACATCCGTTTCCTGCAGTTCTGCCTTGCGTTCAGCGCCTCTTCGTAGCCTGACCTCAATATATTTTGGGGCGATAGTTATCGTTTAGAACTCTGCAGCTTTGGGAAGTGCAGGGCCCCTGAGCTCCATTTCCCAAGTCGCTTTTTTGTGAGTGGGACGCAACACGGCTGGATGGCTTCACGCCCTATTGTCGATCCGCGGTGGCAGGCTGAACCGCTGGTGAATTCTTCTTCGTGATGGGAAATGAGAGTGACATGTGCCCGACCAAACACCTCCAGCGAGTCTCTCATTGGTTCCCCCTCTTGCAGTTCATCCTGCGGACAAATTGCAGACGGTACGAAAGAGGCATGGAAAGGCGCCGAGTCTCCAAGTGGGGAGATTGTTAGTAAGGGGGCCTGAATGGAGAACACGAGCACCAGGAGAGGAAAACTGAGGTGAGTTTCAGAAAGCTTTCCCGATCCCACGGTGTAGCATCCGCTGGGTTTCCAATGAGTGCTTTCGCTGTCGGAAGATTGCGTTGAACCTGGAGAGTTGGGAGCCATGGAATGGGGAGCATGCAGGATTCCTTTCAAGGGTCTGCATTTGCTTTCCCAACCTCACCAATCGTCTCAGCCCCAAGAGTGTCCAGCCTTATGTCTTCTGCCGCTGGGGCTGTAGATGTGGTCAATCCTGGTTGCATGCCAGTCCCTGAACGCATTTTGGAAGAATTTCTCTCTGTTTTGCCCTGCTTGTTTCTTCTTTGTGTTGGAAATGTATCCTCAGAATGGGTCTGAGCTGATTTTCCCTGCTGGTTTTAGGCCGCTTTACACACCCTTGATGCACTTACACAGAGATATCAAGACTTAGCTTTTAAGATGCTTACTAGTCGGATAGATACTTGTGCGATGAACAGGGTCTGGTGAGTCCAGTTGATTGAGCAAGGAGTAGGTCGTGTCCATTCCATATTCGGTTTTCGGAAGGGTATCTGTGCTCATTTCAAACTCGAGTTTTATGCGTCACCGCACCTCACCTTTCCCCTGAAGCAGGCATAAGTGTGTTTTCTAAAAGCGTGACTCTGTTCTGTTTGGGGATTCCGTTCATGGGGAGCGATTTTTACATTCCCTCGATAAGTGATATCATAAGTTTCTTTTTTTGTGGGACTTATTTCACTGAGGATGATCGTACCTAAATCCACTCAGGATGCTGCTACCAGCCTCATGACGTGGATTTCATGGCTGAGTGACACTCCATTGGACCTACGTAGCACCACTTGTCCACTTGTCCACTTGTCTTTGTCCACTTGTCCACTCGTCTTTGTCCACTTGGCTCTTTCCTGGGATATGAAACGTGTACCGGAGTGGAGGTTCTTGTCAAGACAGCAGCCCTCAACTTTGGGGTCCCTGTGTCTGGTTGATTTTTTCATTTTCCCAAGGTCAACGCCCATGTGTGGAAGTGCCCTATGCTCTGTGGTTCTGTGTTTTACATGGTTTGGGAAAGAGGATACACTTGTGAAGATTGGCTGTTGGCCATTGACATCCCGCCCATCAGCTTAACAAGGCTCCCTTGACTCCGTGGGCTGTCCTGCCTTTCTGGTTTTTAGACTTTTTTCGCCTGGCCCTTTTGCCCCGGGGGGGGGGGGCGAGAGATTTCTTTGTAGTGTTGATTTGCTCTCCCAGGTTGCTTGGTTGGCCAAAAAGGGCGTATGCGTTTTTTCCTGAATATATTCAGGAAAAAACGCATACGCCCTTTTTGGCCAACCGCATCATTGTCCACGTTCTGGCGCTTTTCATGTGCTATCGGGGCCATTCCGATGTACCCGTTGACATCCGTTTCCTGCAGTTCTGCCTTGCGTTCAGCGCCTCTTCGTAGCCTGACCTCAATATATTTTGGGTCGATAGTTATCGTTTAGAACTCTGCAGGTTTGGGAAGTGCAGGGCCCCTGAGCTCCATTTCCCAAGTCGCATTTTTGTGAGTGGGACGCAACACGGCTGGATGGCTTCACGCCCTATTGTCGATCCGCGGTGGCAGGCTGAACCGCTGGTGAATTCTTCTTCGTGATGGGAAATGAGAGTGACATGTGCCCGACCAAACACCTCCAGCGAGTCTCTCATTGGTTCCCCCTCTTGCAGTTCATCCTGCGGACAAATTGCAGACGGTACGAAAGAGGCATGGAAAGGCGCCGAGTCTCCAAGTGGGGAGATTGTTAGTAAGGGGGCCTGAATGGAGAACACGAGCACCAGGAGAGGAAAACTGAGGTGAGTTTCAGAAAGCTTTCCCGATCCCACGGTGTAGCATCCGCTGGGTTTCCAATGAGTGCTTTCGCTGTCGGAAGATTGCGTTGAACCTGGAGAGTTGGGAGCCATGGAATGGGGAGCACGCAGGATTCCTTTCAAGGGTCTGCATTTGCTTTCCCAACCTCACCAATCGTCTCAGCCCCAAGAGTGTCCAGCCTTATGTCTTCTGCCGCTGGGGCTGTAGATGTGGTCAATCCTGGTTGCATGCCAGTCCCTGAACGCATTTTGGAAGAATTTCTCTCTGTTTTGCCCTGCTTGTTTCTTCTTTGTGTTGGAAATGTATCCTCAGAATGGGTCTGAGCTGATTTTCCCTGCTGGTTTTAGGCCGCTTTACACACCCTTGATGCACTTACACAGAGATATCAAGACTTAGCTTTTAAGATGCTTACTAGTCGGATAGATACTTGTGCGATGAACAGGGTCTGGTGAGTCCAGTTGATTGAGCAAGGAGTAGGTCGTGTCCATTCCATATTCGGTTTTCGGAAGGGTATCTGTGCTCATTTCAAACTCGAGTTTTATGCGTCACCGCACCTCACCTTTCCCCTGAAGCAGGCATAAGTGTGTTTTCTAAAAGCGTGACTCTGTTCTGTTTGGGGATTCCGTTCATGGGGAGCGATTTTTACATTCCCTCGATAAGTGATATCATAAGTTTCTTTTTTTGTGGGACTTATTTCACTGAGGATGATCGTACCTAAATCCACTCAGGATGCTGCTACCAGCCTCATGACGTGGATTTCATGGCTGAGTGACACTCCATTGGACCTACGTAGCACCACTTGTCCACTTGTCCACTTGTCTTTGTCCACTTGTCCACTCGTCTTTGTCCACTTGGCTCTTTCCTGGGATATGAAACGTGTACCGGAGTGGAGGTTCTTGTCAAGACAGCAGCCCTCAACTTTGGGGTCCCTGTGTCTGGTTGATTTTTTCATTTTCCCAAGGTCAACGCCCATGTGTGGAAGTGCCCTATGCTCTGTGGTTCTGTGTTTTACATGGTTTGGGAAAGAGGATACACTTGTGAAGATTGGCTGTTGGCCATTGACATCCCGCCCATCAGCTTAACAAGGCTCCCTTGACTCCGTGGGCTGTCCTGCCTTTCTGGTTTTTAGACTTTTTTCGCCTGGCCCTTTTGCCCCGGGGGGGGGGGGCGAGAGATTTCTTTGTAGTGTTGATTTGCTCTCCCAGGTTGCTTGGTTGGCCAAAAAGGGCGTATGCGTTTTTTCCTGAATATATTCAGGAAAAAACGCATACGCCCTTTTTGGCCAACCGCATCATTGTCCACGTTCTGGCGCTTTTCATGTGCTATCGGGGCCATTCCGATGTACCCGTTGACATCCGTTTCCTGCAGTTCTGCCTTGCGTTCAGCGCCTCTTCGTAGCCTGACCTCAATATATTTTGGGTCGATAGTTATCGTTTAGAACTCTGCAGGTTTGGGAAGTGCAGGGCCCCTGAGCTCCATTTCCCAAGTCGCTTTTTTGTGAGTGGGACGCAACACGGCTGGATGGCTTCACGCCCTATTGTCGATCCGCGGTGGCAGGCTGAACCGCTGGTGAATTCTTCTTCGTGATGGGAAATGAGAGTGACATGTGCCCGACCAAACACCTCCAGCGAGTCTCTCATTGGTTCCCCCTCTTGCAGTTCATCCTGCGGACAAATTGCAGACGGTACGAAAGAGGCATGGAAAGGCGCCGAGTCTCCAAGTGGGGAGATTGTTAGTAAGGGGGCCTGAATGGAGAACACGAGCACCAGGAGAGGAAAACTGAGGTGAGTTTCAGAAAGCTTTCCCGATCCCACGGTGTAGCATCCGCTGGGTTTCCAATGAGTGCTTTCGCTGTCGGAAGATTGCGTTGAACCTGGAGAGTTGGGACCCATGGAATGGGGAGCACGCAGGATTCCTTTCAAGGGTCTGCATTTGCTTTCCCAACCTCACCAATCGTCTCAGCCCCAAGAGTGTCCAGCCTTATGTCTTCTGCCGCTGGGGCTGTAGATGTGGTCAATCCTGGTTGCATGCCAGTCCCTGAACGCATTTTGGAAGAATTTCTCTCTGTTTTGCCCTGCTTGTTTCTTCTTTGTGTTGGAAATGTATCCTCAGAATGGGTCTGAGCTGATTTTCCCTGCTGGTTTTAGGCCGCTTTACACACACTTGATGCACTTACACAGAGATATCAAGACTTAGCTTTTAAGATGCTTACTAGTCGGATAGATACTTGTGCGATGAACAGGGTCTGGTGAGTCCAGTTGATTGAGCAAGGAGTAGGTCGTGTCCATTCCATATTCGGTTTTCGGAAGGGTATCTGTGCTCATTTCAAACTCGAGTTTTATGCGTCACCGCACCTCACCTTTCCCCTGAAGCAGGCATAAGTGTGTTTTCTAAAAGCGTGACTCTGTTCTGTTTGGGGATTCCGTTCATGGGGAGCGATTTTTACATTCCCTCGATAAGTGATATCATAAGTTTCTTTTTTTGTGGGACTTATTTCACTGAGGATGATCGTACCTAAATCCACTCAGGATGCTGCTACCAGCCTCATGACGTGGATTTCATGGCTGAGTGACACTCCATTGGACCTACGTAGCACCACTTGTCCACTTGTCCACTTGTCTTTGTCCACTTGTCCACTCGTCTTTGTCCACTTGGCTCTTTCCTGGGATATGAAACGTGTACCGGAGTGGAGGTTCTTGTCAAGACAGCAGCCCTCAACTTTGGGGTCCCTGTGTCTGGTTGATTTTTTCATTTTCCCAAGGTCAACGCCCATGTGTGGAAGTGCCCTATGCTCTGTGGTTCTGTGTTTGACATGGTTTGGGAAAGAGGATACACTTGTGAAGATTGGCTGTTGGCCATTGACATCCCGCCCATCAGCTTAACAAGGCTCCCTTGACTCCGTGGGCTGTCCTGCCTTTCTGGTTTTTAGACTTTTTTCGCCTGGCCCTTTTGCCCCGGGGGGGGGGCGAGAGATTTCTTTGTAGTGCTGATTTGCTCTCCCAGGTTGCTTGGTTGGCCAAAAAGGGCGTATGCGTTTTTTCCTGAATATATTCAGGAAAAAACGCATACGCCCTTTTTGGCCAACCGCATCATTGTCCACGTTCTGGCGCTTTTCATGTGCTATCGGGGCCATTCCGATGTACCCGTTGACATCCGTTTCCTGCAGTTCTGCCTTGCGTTCAGCGCCTCTTCGTAGCCTGACCTCAATATATTTTGGGGCGATAGTTATCGTTTAGAACTCTGCAGGTTTGGGAAGTGCAGGGCCCCTGAGCTCCATTTCCCAAGTCGCTTTTTTGTGAGTGGGACGCAACACGGCTGGATGGCTTCACGCCCTATTGTCGATCCGCGGTGGCAGGCTGAACCGCTGGTGAATTCTTCTTCGTGATGGGAAATGAGAGTGACATGTGCCCGACCAAACACCTCCAGCGAGTCTCTCATTGGTTCCCCCTCTTGCAGTTCATCCTGCGGACAAATTGCAGACGGTACGAAAGAGGCATGGAAAGGCGCCGAGTCTCCAAGTGGGGAGATTGTTAGTAAGGGGGCCTGAATGGAGAACACGAGCACCAGGAGAGGAAAACTGAGGTGAGTTTCAGAAAGCTTTCCCGATCCCACGGTGTAGCATCCGCTGGGTTTCCAATGAGTGCTTTCGCTGTCGGAAGATTGCGTTGAACCTGGAGAGTTGGGAGCCATGGAATGGGGAGCACGCAGGATTCCTTTCAAGGGTCTGCATTTGCTTTCCCAACCTCACCAATCGTCTCAGCCCCAAGAGTGTCCAGCCTTATGTCTTCTGCCGCTGGGGCTGTAGATGTGGTCAATCCTGGTTGCATGCCAGTCCCTGAACGCATTTTGGAAGAATTTCTCTCTGTTTTGCCCTGCTTGTTTCTTCTTTGTGTTGGAAATGTATCCTCAGAATGGGTCTGAGCTGATTTTCCCTGCTGGTTTTAGGCCGCTTTACACACCCTTGATGCACTTACACAGAGATATCAAGACTTAGCTTTTAAGATGCTTACTAGTCGGATAGATACTTGTGCGATGAACAGGGTCTGGTGAGTCCAGTTGATTGAGCAAGGAGTAGGTCGTGTCCATTCCATATTCGGTTTTCGGAAGGGTATCTGTGCTCATTTCAAACTCGAGTTTTATGCGTCACCGCACCTCACCTTTCCCCTGAAGCAGGCATAAGTGTGTTTTCTAAAAGCGTGACTCTGTTCTGTTTGGGGATTCCGTTCATGGGGAGCGATTTTTACATTCCCTCGATAAGTGATATCATAAGTTTCTTTTTTTGTGGGACTTATTTCACTGAGGATGATCGTACCTAAATCCACTCAGGATGCTGCTACCAGCCTCATGACGTGGATTTCATGGCTGAGTGACACTCCATTGGACCTACGTAGCACCACTTGTCCACTTGTCCACTTGTCTTTGTCCACTTGTCCACTCGTCTTTGTCCACTTGGCTCTTTCCTGGGATATGAAACGTGTACCGGAGTGGAGGTTCTTGTCAAGACAGCAGCCCTCAACTTTGGGGTCCCTGTGTCTGGTTGATTTTTTCATTTTCCCAAGGTCAACGCCCATGTGTGGAAGTGCCCTATGCTCTGTGGTTCTGTGTTTTACATGGTTTGGGAAAGAGGATACACTTGTGAAGATTGGCTGTTGGCCATTGACATCCCGCCCATCAGCTTAACAAGGCTCCCTTGACTCCGTGGGCTGTCCTGCCTTTCTGGTTTTTAGACTTTTTTCGCCTGGCCCTTTTGCCCCGGGGGGGGGGGGCGAGAGATTTCTTTGTAGTGCTGATTTGCTCTCCCAGGTTGCTTGGTTGGCCAAAAAGGGCGTATGCGTTTTTTCCTGAATATATTCAGGAAAAAACGCATACGCCCTTTTTGGCCAACCGCATCATTGTCCACGTTCTGGCGCTTTTCATGTGCTATCGGGGCCATTCCGATGTACCCGTTGACATCCGTTTCCTGCAGTTCTGCCTTGCGTTCAGCGCCTCTTCGTAGCCTGACCTCAATATATTTTGGGGCGATAGTTATCGTTTAGAACTCTGCAGCTTTGGGAAGTGCAGGGCCCCTGAGCTCCATTTCCCAAGTCGCTTTTTTGTGAGTGGGACGCAACACGGCTGGATGGCTTCACGCCCTATTGTCGATCCGCGGTGGCAGGCTGAACCGCTGGTGAATTCTTCTTCGTGATGGGAAATGAGAGTGACATGTGCCCGACCAAACACCTCCAGCGAGTCTCTCATTGGTTCCCCCTCTTGCAGTTCATCCTGCGGACAAATTGCAGACGGTACGAAAGAGGCATGGAAAGGCGCCGAGTCTCCAAGTGGGGAGATTGTTAGTAAGGGGGCCTGAATGGAGAACACGAGCACCAGGAGAGGAAAACTGAGGTGAGTTTCAGAAAGCTTTCCCGATCCCACGGTGTAGCATCCGCTGGGTTTCCAATGAGTGCTTTCGCTGTCGGAAGATTGCGTTGAACCTGGAGAGTTGGGAGCCATGGAATGGGGAGCACGACGGATTCCTTTCAAGGGTCTGCATTTGCTTTCCCAACCTCACCAATCGTCTCAGCCCCAAGAGTGTCCAGCCTTATGTCTTCTGCCGCTGGGGCTGTAGATGTGGTCAATCCTGGTTGCATGCCAGTCCCTGAACGCATTTTGGAAGAATTTCTCTCTGTTTTGCCCTGCTTGTTTCTTCTTTGTGTTGGAAATGTATCCTCAGAATGGGTCTGAGCTGATTTTCCCTGCTGGTTTTAGGCCGCTTTACACACCCTTGATGCACTTACACAGAGATATCAAGACTTAGCTTTTAAGATGCTTACTAGTCGGATAGATACTTGTGCGATGAACAGGGTCTGGTGAGTCCAGTTGATTGAGCAAGGAGTAGGTCGTGTCCATTCCATATTCGGTTTTCGGAAGGGTATCTGTGCTCATTTCAAACTCGAGTTTTATGCGTCACCGCACCTCACCTTTCCCCTGAAGCAGGCATAAGTGTGTTTTCTAAAAGCGTGACTCTGTTCTGTTTGGGGATTCCGTTCATGGGGAGCGATTTTTACATTCCCTCGATAAGTGATATCATAAGTTTCTTTTTTTGTGGGACTTATTTCACTGAGGATGATCGTACCTAAATCCACTCAGGATGCTGCTACCAGCCTCATGACGTGGATTTCATGGCTGAGTGACACTCCATTGGACCTACGTAGCACCACTTGTCCACTTGTCCACTTGTCTTTGTCCACTTGTCCACTCGTCTTTGTCCACTTGGCTCTTTCCTGGGATATGAAACGTGTACCGGAGTGGAGGTTCTTGTCAAGACAGCAGCCCTCAACTTTGGGGTCCCTGTGTCTGGTTGATTTTTTCATTTTCCCAAGGTCAACGCCCATGTGTGGAAGTGCCCTATGCTCTGTGGTTCTGTGTTTTACATGGTTTGGGAAAGAGGATACACTTGTGAAGATTGGCTGTTGGCCATTGACATCCCGCCCATCAGCTTAACAAGGCTCCCTTGACTCCGTGGGCTGTCCTGCCTTTCTGGTTTTTAGACTTTTTTCGCCTGGCCCTTTTGCCCCGGGGGGGGGGGGGCGAGAGATTTCTTTGTAGTGTTGATTTGCTCTCCCAGGTTGCTTGGTTGGCCAAAAAGGGCGTATGCGTTTTTTCCTGAATATATTCAGGAAAAAACGCATACGCCCTTTTTGGCCAACCGCATCATTGTCCACGTTCTGGCGCTTTTCATGTGCTATCGGGGCCATTCCGATGTACCCGTTGACATCCGTTTCCTGCAGTTCTGCCTTGCGTTCAGCGCCTCTTCGTAGCCTGACCTCAATATATTTTGGGTCGATAGTTATCGTTTAGAACTCTGCAGGTTTGGGAAGTGCAGGGCCCCTGAGCTCCATTTCCCAAGTCGCATTTTTGTGAGTGGGACGCAACACGGCTGGATGGCTTCACGCCCTATTGTCGATCCGCGGTGGCAGGCTGAACCGCTGGTGAATTCTTCTTCGTGATGGGAAATGAGAGTGACATGTGCCCGACCAAACACCTCCAGCGAGTCTCTCATTGGTTCCCCCTCTTGCAGTTCATCCTGCGGACAAATTGCAGACGGTACGAAAGAGGCATGGAAAGGCGCCGAGTCTCCAAGTGGGGAGATTGTTAGTAAGGGGGCCTGAATGGAGAACACGAGCACCAGGAGAGGAAAACTGAGGTGAGTTTCAGAAAGCTTTCCCGATCCCACGGTGTAGCATCCGCTGGGTTTCCAATGAGTGCTTTCGCTGTCGGAAGATTGCGTTGAACCTGGAGAGTTGGGAGCCATGGAATGGGGAGCACGCAGGATTCCTTTCAAGGGTCTGCATTTGCTTTCCCAACCTCACCAATCGTCTCAGCCCCAAGAGTGTCCAGCCTTATGTCTTCTGCCGCTGGGGCTGTAGATGTGGTCAATCCTGGTTGCATGCCAGTCCCTGAACGCATTTTGGAAGAATTTCTCTCTGTTTTGCCCTGCTTGTTTCTTCTTTGTGTTGGAAATGTATCCTCAGAATGGGTCTGAGCTGATTTTCCCTGCTGGTTTTAGGCCGCTTTACACACCCTTGATGCACTTACACAGAGATATCAAGACTTAGCTTTTAAGATGCTTACTAGTCGGATAGATACTTGTGCGATGAACAGGGTCTGGTGAGTCCAGTTGATTGAGCAAGGAGTAGGTCGTGTCCATTCCATATTCGGTTTTCGGAAGGGTATCTGTGCTCATTTCAAACTCGAGTTTTATGCGTCACCGCACCTCACCTTTCCCCTGAAGCAGGCATAAGTGTGTTTTCTAAAAGCGTGACTCTGTTCTGTTTGGGGATTCCGTTCATGGGGAGCGATTTTTACATTCCCTCGATAAGTGATATCATAAGTTTCTTTTTTTGTGGGACTTATTTCACTGAGGATGATCGTACCTAAATCCACTCAGGATGCTGCTACCAGCCTCATGACGTGGATTTCATGGCTGAGTGACACTCCATTGGACCTACGTAGCACCACTTGTCCACTTGTCCACTTGTCTTTGTCCACTTGTCCACTCGTCTTTGTCCACTTGGCTCTTTCCTGGGATATGAAACGTGTACCGGAGTGGAGGTTCTTGTCAAGACAGCAGCCCTCAACTTTGGGGTCCCTGTGTCTGGTTGATTTTTTCATTTTCCCAAGGTCAACGCCCATGTGTGGAAGTGCCCTATGCTCTGTGGTTCTGTGTTTTACATGGTTTGGGAAAGAGGATACACTTGTGAAGATTGGCTGTTGGCCATTGACATCCCGCCCATCAGCTTAACAAGGCTCCCTTGACTCCGTGGGCTGTCCTGCCTTTCTGGTTTTTAGACTTTTTTCGCCTGGCCCTTTTGCCCCGGGGGGGGGGGGCGAGAGATTTCTTTGTAGTGTTGATTTGCTCTCCCAGGTTGCTTGGTTGGCCAAAAAGGGCGTATGCGTTTTTTCCTGAATATATTCAGGAAAAAACGCATACGCCCTTTTTGGCCAACCGCATCATTGTCCACGTTCTGGCGCTTTTCATGTGCTATCGGGGCCATTCCGATGTACCCGTTGACATCCGTTTCCTGCAGTTCTGCCTTGCGTTCAGCGCCTCTTCGTAGCCTGACCTCAATATATTTTGGGTCGATAGTTATCGTTTAGAACTCTGCAGGTTTGGGAAGTGCAGGGCCCCTGAGCTCCATTTCCCAAGTCGCTTTTTTGTGAGTGGGACGCAACACGGCTGGATGGCTTCACGCCCTATTGTCGATCCGCGGTGGCAGGCTGAACCGCTGGTGAATTCTTCTTCGTGATGGGAAATGAGAGTGACATGTGCCCGACCAAACACCTCCAGCGAGTCTCTCATTGGTTCCCCCTCTTGCAGTTCATCCTGCGGACAAATTGCAGACGGTACGAAAGAGGCATGGAAAGGCGCCGAGTCTCCAAGTGGGGAGATTGTTAGTAAGGGGGCCTGAATGGAGAACACGAGCACCAGGAGAGGAAAACTGAGGTGAGTTTCAGAAAGCTTTCCCGATCCCACGGTGTAGCATCCGCTGGGTTTCCAATGAGTGCTTTCGCTGTCGGAAGATTGCGTTGAACCTGGAGAGTTGGGACCCATGGAATGGGGAGCACGCAGGATTCCTTTCAAGGGTCTGCATTTGCTTTCCCAACCTCACCAATCGTCTCAGCCCCAAGAGTGTCCAGCCTTATGTCTTCTGCCGCTGGGGCTGTAGATGTGGTCAATCCTGGTTGCATGCCAGTCCCTGAACGCATTTTGGAAGAATTTCTCTCTGTTTTGCCCTGCTTGTTTCTTCTTTGTGTTGGAAATGTATCCTCAGAATGGGTCTGAGCTGATTTTCCCTGCTGGTTTTAGGCCGCTTTACACACACTTGATGCACTTACACAGAGATATCAAGACTTAGCTTTTAAGATGCTTACTAGTCGGATAGATACTTGTGCGATGAACAGGGTCTGGTGAGTCCAGTTGATTGAGCAAGGAGTAGGTCGTGTCCATTCCATATTCGGTTTTCGGAAGGGTATCTGTGCTCATTTCAAACTCGAGTTTTATGCGTCACCGCACCTCACCTTTCCCCTGAAGCAGGCATAAGTGTGTTTTCTAAAAGCGTGACTCTGTTCTGTTTGGGGATTCCGTTCATGGGGAGCGATTTTTACATTCCCTCGATAAGTGATATCATAAGTTTCTTTTTTTGTGGGACTTATTTCACTGAGGATGATCGTACCTAAATCCACTCAGGATGCTGCTACCAGCCTCATGACGTGGATTTCATGGCTGAGTGACACTCCATTGGACCTACGTAGCACCACTTGTCCACTTGTCCACTTGTCTTTGTCCACTTGTCCACTCGTCTTTGTCCACTTGGCTCTTTCCTGGGATATGAAACGTGTACCGGAGTGGAGGTTCTTGTCAAGACAGCAGCCCTCAACTTTGGGGTCCCTGTGTCTGGTTGATTTTTTCATTTTCCCAAGGTCAACGCCCATGTGTGGAAGTGCCCTATGCTCTGTGGTTCTGTGTTTGACATGGTTTGGGAAAGAGGATACACTTGTGAAGATTGGCTGTTGGCCATTGACATCCCGCCCATCAGCTTAACAAGGCTCCCTTGACTCCGTGGGCTGTCCTGCCTTTCTGGTTTTTAGACTTTTTTCGCCTGGCCCTTTTGCCCCGGGGGGGGGGCGAGAGATTTCTTTGTAGTGCTGATTTGCTCTCCCAGGTTGCTTGGTTGGCCAAAAAGGGCGTATGCGTTTTTTCCTGAATATATTCAGGAAAAAACGCATACGCCCTTTTTGGCCAACCGCATCATTGTCCACGTTCTGGCGCTTTTCATGTGCTATCGGGGCCATTCCGATGTACCCGTTGACATCCGTTTCCTGCAGTTCTGCCTTGCGTTCAGCGCCTCTTCGTAGCCTGACCTCAATATATTTTGGGGCGATAGTTATCGTTTAGAACTCTGCAGGTTTGGGAAGTGCAGGGCCCCTGAGCTCCATTTCCCAAGTCGCTTTTTTGTGAGTGGGACGCAACACGGCTGGATGGCTTCACGCCCTATTGTCGATCCGCGGTGGCAGGCTGAACCGCTGGTGAATTCTTCTTCGTGATGGGAAATGAGAGTGACATGTGCCCGACCAAACACCTCCAGCGAGTCTCTCATTGGTTCCCCCTCTTGCAGTTCATCCTGCGGACAAATTGCAGACGGTACGAAAGAGGCATGGAAAGGCGCCGAGTCTCCAAGTGGGGAGATTGTTAGTAAGGGGGCCTGAATGGAGAACACGAGCACCAGGAGAGGAAAACTGAGGTGAGTTTCAGAAAGCTTTCCCGATCCCACGGTGTAGCATCCGCTGGGTTTCCAATGAGTGCTTTCGCTGTCGGAAGATTGCGTTGAACCTGGAGAGTTGGGAGCCATGGAATGGGGAGCACGCAGGATTCCTTTCAAGGGTCTGCATTTGCTTTCCCAACCTCACCAATCGTCTCAGCCCCAAGAGTGTCCAGCCTTCTGTCTTCTGCCGCTGGGGCTGTAGATGTGGTCAATCCTGGTTGCATGCCAGTCCCTGAACGCATTTTGGAAGAATTTCTCTCTGTTTTGCCCTGCTTGTTTCTTCTTTGTGTTGGAAATGTATCCTCAGAATGGGTCTGAGCTGATTTTCCCTGCTGGTTTTAGGCCGCTTTACACACCCTTGATGCACTTACACAGAGATATCAAGACTTAGCTTTTAAGATGCTTACTAGTCGGATAGATACTTGTGCGATGAACAGGGTCTGGTGAGTCCAGTTGATTGAGCAAGGAGTAGGTCGTGTCCATTCCATATTCGGTTTTCGGAAGGGTATCTGTGCTCATTTCAAACTCGAGTTTTATGCGTCACCGCACCTCACCTTTCCCCTGAAGCAGGCATAAGTGTGTTTTCTAAAAGCGTGACTCTGTTCTGTTTGGGGATTCCGTTCATGGGGAGCGATTTTTACATTCCCTCGATAAGTGATATCATAAGTTTCTTTTTTTGTGGGACTTATTTCACTGAGGATGATCGTACCTAAATCCACTCAGGATGCTGCTACCAGCCTCATGACGTGGATTTCATGGCTGAGTGACACTCCATTGGACCTACGTAGCACCACTTGTCCACTTGTCCACTTGTCTTTGTCCACTTGTCCACTCGTCTTTGTCCACTTGGCTCTTTCCTGGGATATGAAACGTGTACCGGAGTGGAGGTTCTTGTCAAGACAGCAGCCCTCAACTTTGGGGTCCCTGTGTCTGGTTGATTTTTTCATTTTCCCAAGGTCAACGCCCATGTGTGGAAGTGCCCTATGCTCTGTGGTTCTGTGTTTGACATGGTTTGGGAAAGAGGATACACTTGTGAAGATTGGCTGTTGGCCATTGACATCCCGCCCATCAGCTTAACAAGGCTCCCTTGACTCCGTGGGCTGTCCTGCCTTTCTGGTTTTTAGACTTTTTTCGCCTGGCCCTTTTGCCCCGGGGGGGGGGGGCGAGAGATTTCTTTGTAGTGCTGATTTGCTCTCCCAGGTTGCTTGGTTGGCCAAAAAGGGCGTATGCGTTTTTTCCTGAATATATTCAGGAAAAAACGCATACGCCCTTTTTGGCCAACCGCATCATTGTCCACGTTCTGGCGCTTTTCATGTGCTATCGGGGCCATTCCGATGTACCCGTTGACATCCGTTTCCTGCAGTTCTGCCTTGCGTTCAGCGCCTCTTCGTAGCCTGACCTCAATATATTTTGGGGCGATAGTTATCGTTTAGAACTCTGCAGGTTTGGGAAGTGCAGGGCCCCTGAGCTCCATTTCCCAAGTCGCTTTTTTGTGAGTGGGACGCAACACGGCTGGATGGCTTCACGCCCTATTGTCGATCCGCGGTGGCAGGCTGAACCGCTGGTGAATTCTTCTTCGTGATGGGAAATGAGAGTGACATGTGCCCGACCAAACACCTCCAGCGAGTCTCTCATTGGTTCCCCCTCTTGCAGTTCATCCTGCGGACAAATTGCAGACGGTACGAAAGAGGCATGGAAAGGCGCCGAGTCTCCAAGTGGGGAGATTGTTAGTAAGGGGGCCTGAATGGAGAACACGAGCACCAGGAGAGGAAAACTGAGGTGAGTTTCAGAAAGCTTTCCCGATCCCACGGTGTAGCATCCGCTGGGTTTCCAATGAGTGCTTTCGCTGTCGGAAGATTGCGTTGAACCTGGAGAGTTGGGAGCCATGGAATGGGGAGCACGCAGGATTCCTTTCAAGGGTCTGCATTTGCTTTCCCAACCTCACCAATCGTCTCAGCCCCAAGAGTGTCCAGCCTTATGTCTTCTGCCGCTGGGGCTGTAGATGTGGTCAATCCTGGTTGCATGCCAGTCCCTGAACGCATTTTGGAAGAATTTCTCTCTGTTTTGCCCTGCTTGTTTCTTCTTTGTGTTGGAAATGTATCCTCAGAATGGGTCTGAGCTGATTTTCCCTGCTGGTTTTAGGCCGCTTTACACACCCTTGATGCACTTACACAGAGATATCAAGACTTAGCTTTTAAGATGCTTACTAGTCGGATAGATACTTGTGCGATGAACAGGGTCTGGTGAGTCCAGTTGATTGAGCAAGGAGTAGGTCGTGTCCATTCCATATTCGGTTTTCGGAAGGGTATCTGTGCTCATTTCAAACTCGAGTTTTATGCGTCACCGCACCTCACCTTTCCCCTGAAGCAGGCATAAGTGTGTTTTCTAAAAGCGTGACTCTGTTCTGTTTGGGGATTCCGTTCATGGGGAGCGATTTTTACATTCCCTCGATAAGTGATATCATAAGTTTCTTTTTTTGTGGGACTTATTTCACTGAGGATGATCGTACCTAAATCCACTCAGGATGCTGCTACCAGCCTCATGACGTGGATTTCATGGCTGAGTGACACTCCATTGGACCTACGTAGCACCACTTGTCCACTTGTCCACTTGTCTTTGTCCACTTGTCCACTCGTCTTTGTCCACTTGGCTCTTTCCTGGGATATGAAACGTGTACCGGAGTGGAGGTTCTTGTCAAGACAGCAGCCCTCAACTTTGGGGTCCCTGTGTCTGGTTGATTTTTTCATTTTCCCAAGGTCAACGCCCATGTGTGGAAGTGCCCTATGCTCTGTGGTTCTGTGTTTGACATGGTTTGGGAAAGAGGATACACTTGTGAAGATTGGCTGTTGGCCATTGACATCCCGCCCATCAGCTTAACAAGGCTCCCTTGACTCCGTGGGCTGTCCTGCCTTTCTGGTTTTTAGACTTTTTTCGCCTGGCCCTTTTGCCCCGGGGGGGGGGGCGAGAGATTTCTTTGTAGTGCTGATTTGCTCTCCCAGGTTGCTTGGTTGGCCAAAAAGGGCGTATGCGTTTTTTCCTGAATATATTCAGGAAAAAACGCATACGCCCTTTTTGGCCAACCGCATCATTGTCCACGTTCTGGCGCTTTTCATGTGCTATCGGGGCCAGTCCGATGTACCCGTTGACATCCGTTTCCTGCAGTTCTGCCTTGCGTTCAGCGCCTCTTCGTAGCCTGACCTCAATATATTTTGGGGCGATAGTTATCGTTTAGAACTCTGCAGGTTTGGGAAGTGCAGGGCCCCTGAGCTCCATTTCCCAAGTCGCTTTTTTGTGAGTGGGACGCAAAACGGCTGGATGGCTTCACGCCCTATTGTCGATCCGCGGTGGCAGGCTGAACCGCTGGTGAATTCTTCTTCGTGATGGGAAATGAGAGTGACATGTGCCCGACCAAACACCTCCAGCGAGTCTCTCATTGGTTCCCCCTCTTGCAGTTCATCCTGCGGACAAATTGCAGACGGTACGAAAGAGGCATGGAAAGGCGCCGAGACTCCAAGTGGGGAGATTGTTAGTAAGGGGGCCTGAATGGAGAACACGAGCACCAGGAGAGGAAAACTGAGGTGAGTTTCAGAAAGCTTTCCCGATCCCACGGTGTAGCATCCGCTGGGTTTCCAATGAGTGCTTTCGCTGTCGGAAGATTGCGTTGAACCTGGAGAGTTGGGAGCCATGGAATGGGGAGCACGCAGGATTCCTTTCAAGGGTCTGCATTTGCTTTCCCAACCTCACCAATCGTCTCAGCCCCAAGAGTGTCCAGCCTTCTGTCTTCTGCCGCTGGGGCTGTAGATGTGGTCAATCCTGGTTGCATGCCAGTCCCTGAACGCATTTTGGAAGAATTTCTCTCTGTTTTGCCCTGCTTGTTTCTTCTTTGTGTTGGAAATGTATCCTCAGAATGGGTCTGAGCTGATTTTCCCTGCTGGTTTTAGGCCGCTTTACACACACTTGATGCACTTACACAGAGATATCAAGACTTAGCTTTTAAGATGCTTACTAGTCGGATAGATACTTGTGCGATGAACAGGGTCTGGTGAGTCCAGTTGATTGAGCAAGGAGTAGGTCGTGTCCATTCCATATTCGGTTTTCGGAAGGGTATCTGTGCTCATTTCAAACTCGAGTTTTATGCGTCACCGCACCTCACCTTTCCCCTGAAGCAGGCATAAGTGTGTTTTCTAAAAGCGTGACTCTGTTCTGTTTGGGGATTCCGTTCATGGGGAGCGATTTTTACATTCCCTCGATAAGTGATATCATAAGTTTCTTTTTTTGTGGGACTTATTTCACTGAGGATGATCGTACCTAAATCCACTCAGGATGCTGCTACCAGCCTCATGACGTGGATTTCATGGCTGAGTGACACTCCATTGGACCTACGTAGCACCACTTGTCCAATTGTCCACTTGTCTTTGTCCACTTGTCCACTCGTCTTTGTCCACTTGGCTCTTTCCTGGGATATGAAACGTGTACCGGAGTGGAGGTTCTTGTCAAGACAGCAGCCCTCAACTTTGGGGTCCCTGTGTCTGGTTGATTTTTTCATTTTCCCAAGGTCAACGCCCATGTGTGGAAGTGCCCTATGCTCTGTGGTTCTGTGTTTTACATGGTTTGGGAAAGAGGATACACTTGTGAAGATTGGCTGTTGGCCATTGACATCCCGCCCATCAGCTTAACAAGGCTCCCTTGACTCCGTGGGCTGTCCTGCCTTTCTGGTTTTTAGACTTTTTTCGCCTGGCCCTTTTGCCCCGGGGGGGGGGCGAGAGATTTCTTTGTAGTGCTGATTTGCTCTCCCAGGTTGCTTGGTTGGCCAAAAAGGGCGTATGCGTTTTTTCCTGAATATATTCAGGAAAAAACGCATACGCCCTTTTTGGCCAACCGCATCATTGTCCACGTTCTGGCGCTTTTCATGTGCTATCGGGGCCATTCCGATGTACCCGTTGACATCCGTTTCCTGCAGTTCTGCCTTGCGTTCAGCGCCTCTTCGTAGCCTGACCTCAATATATTTTGGGGCGATAGTTATCGTTTAGAACTCTGCAGGTTTGGGAAGTGCAGGGCCCCTGAGCTCCATTTCCCAAGTCGCTTTTTTGTGAGTGGGACGCAACACGGCTGGATGGCTTCACGCCCTATTGTCGATCCCTGGTTGCAGGCTGAACCGCTGGTGAATTCTTCTTCGTGATGGGAAATGAGAGTGACATGTGCCCGACCAAACACCTCCAGCGAGTCTCTCATTGGTTCCCCCTCTTGCAGTTCATCCTGCGGACAAATTGCAGACGGTACGAAAGAGGCATGGAAAGGCGCCGAGTCTCCAAGTGGGGAGATTGTTAGTAAGGGGGCCTGAATGGAGAACACGAGCACCAGGAGAGGAAAACTGAGGTGAGTTTCAGAAAGCTTTCCCGATCCCACGGTGTAGCATCCGCTGGGTTTCCAATGAGTGCTTTCGCTGTCGGAAGATTGCGTTGAACCTGGACAGTTGGGAGCCATGGAATGGGGAGCACGCAGGATTCCTTTCAAGGGTCTGCATTTGCTTTCCCAACCTCACCAATCGTCTCAGCCCCAAGAGTGTCCAGCCTTCTGTCTTCTGCCGCTGGGGCTGTAGATGTGGTCAATCCTGGTTGCATGCCAGTCCCTGAACGCATTTTGGAAGAATTTCTCTCTGTTTTGCCCTGCTTGTTTCTTCTTTGTGTTGGAAATGTATCCTCAGAATGGGTCTGAGCTGATTTTCCCTGCTGGTTTTAGGCCGCTTTACACACACTTGATGCACTTACACAGAGATATCAAGACTTAGCTTTTAAGATGCTTACTAGTCGGATAGATACTTGTGCGATGAACAGGGTCTGGTGAGTCCAGTTGATTGAGCAAGGAGTAGGTCGTGTCCATTCCATATTCGGTTTTCGGAAGGGTATCTGTGCTCATTTCAAACTCGAGTTTTATGCGTCACCGCACCTCACCTTTCCCCTGAAGCAGGCATAAGTGTGTTTTCTAAAAGCGTGACTCTGTTCTGTTTGGGGATTCCGTTCATGGGGAGCGATTTTTACATTCCCTCGATAAGTGATATCATAAGTTTCTTTTTTTGTGGGACTTATTTCACTGAGGATGATCGTACCTAAATCCACTCAGGATGCTGCTACCAGCCTCATGACGTGGATTTCATGGCTGAGTGACACTCCATTGGACCTACGTAGCACCACTTGTCCACTTGTCCACTTGTCTTTGTCCACTTGTCCACTCGTCTTTGTCCACTTGGCTCTTTCCTGGGATATGAAACGTGTACCGGAGTGGAGGTTCTTGTCAAGACAGCAGCCCTCAACTTTGGGGTCCCTGTGTCTGGTTGATTTTTTCATTTTCCCAAGGTCAACGCCCATGTGTGGAAGTGCCCTATGCTCTGTGGTTCTGTGTTTTACATGGTTTGGGAAAGAGGATACACTTGTGAAGATTGGCTGTTGGCCATTGACATCCCGCCCATCAGCTTAACAAGGCTCCCTTGACTCCTTGGGCTGTCCTGCCTTTCTGGTTTTTAGACTTTTTTCGCCTGGCCCTTTTGCCCCGGGGGGGGGCGAGAGATTTCTTTGTAGTGCTGATTTGCTCTCCCAGGTTGCTTGGTTGGCCAAAAAGGGCGTATGCGTTTTTTCCTGAATATATTCAGGAAAAAACGCATACGCCCTTTTTGGCCAACCGCATCATTGTCCACGTTCTGGCGCTTTTCATGTGCTATCGGGGCCATTCCGATGTACCCGTTGACATCCGTTTCCTGCAGTTCTGCCTTGCGTTCAGCGCCTCTTCGTAGCCTGACCTCAATATATTTTGGGGCGATAGTTATCGTTTAGAACTCTGCAGGTTTGGGAAGTGCAGGGCCCCTGAGCTCCATTTCCCAAGTCGTTTTTTTGTGAGTGGGACGCAACACGGCTGGATGGCTTCACGCCCTATTGTCGATCCGCGGTGGCAGGCTGAACCGCTGGTGAATTCTTCTTCGTGATGGGAAATGAGAGTGACATGTGCCCGACCAAACACCTCCAGCGAGTCTCTCATTGGTTCCCCCTCTTGCAGTTCATCCTGCGGACAAATTGCAGACGGTACGAAAGAGGCATGGAAAGGCGCCGAGACTCCAAGTGGGGAGATTGTTAGTAAGGGGGCCTGAATGGAGAACACGAGCACCAGGAGAGGAAAACTGAGGTGAGTTTCAGAAAGCTTTCCCGATCCCACGGTGTAGCATCCGCTGGGTTTCCAATGAGTGCTTTCGCTGTCGGAAGATTGCGTTGAACCTGGAGAGTTGGGAGCCATGGAATGGGGAGCACGCAGGATTCCTTTCAAGGGTCTGCATTTGCTTTCCCAACCTCACCAATCGTCTCAGCCCCAAGAGTGTCCAGCCTTCTGTCTTCTGCCGCTGGGGCTGTAGATGTGGTCAATCCTGGTTGCATGCCAGTCCCTGAACGCATTTTGGAAGAATTTCTCTCTGTTTTGCCCTGCTTGTTTCTTCTTTGTGTTGGAAATGTATCCTCAGAATGGGTCTGAGCTGATTTTCCCTGCTGGTTTTAGGCCGCTTTACACACACTTGATGCACTTACACAGAGATATCAAGACTTAGCTTTTAAGATGCTTACTAGTCGGATAGATACTTGTGCGATGAACAGGGTCTGGTGAGTCCAGTTGATTGAGCAAGGAGTAGGTCGTGTCCATTCCATATTCGGTTTTCGGAAGGGTATCTGTGCTCATTTCAAACTCGAGTTTTATGCGTCACCGCACCTCACCTTTCCCCTGAAGCAGGCATAAGTGTGTTTTCTAAAAGCGTGACTCTGTTCTGTTTGGGGATTCCGTTCATGGGGAGCGATTTTTACATTCCCTCGATAAGTGATATCATAAGTTTCTTTTTTTGTGGGACTTATTTCACTGAGGATGATCGTACCTAAATCCACTCAGGATGCTGCTACCAGCCTCATGACGTGGATTTCATGGCTGAGTGACACTCCATTGGACCTACGTAGCACCACTTGTCCACTTGTCCACTTGTCTTTGTCCACTTGTCCACTCGTCTTTGTCCACTTGGCTCTTTCCTGGGATATGAAACGTGTACCGGAGTGGAGGTTCTTGTCAAGACAGCAGCCCTCAACTTTGGGGTCCCTGTGTCTGGTTGATTTTTTCATTTTCCCAAGGTCAACGCCCATGTGTGGAAGTGCCCTATGCTCTGTGGTTCTGTGTTTGACATGGTTTGGGAAAGAGGATACACTTGTGAAGATTGGCTGTTGGCCATTGACATCCCGCCCATCAGCTTAACAAGGCTCCCTTGACTCCGTGGGCTGTCCTGCCTTTCTGGTTTTTAGACTTTTTTCGCCTGGCCCTTTTGCCCCGGGGGGGGGGGGGGGCGAGAGATTTCTTTGTAGTGCTGATTTGCTCTCCCAGGTTGCTTGGTTGGCCAAAAAGGGCGTATGCGTTTTTTCCTGAATATATTCAGGAAAAAACGCATACGCCCTTTTTGGCCAACCGCATCATTGTCCACGTTCTGGCGCTTTTCATGTGCTATCGGGGCCATTCCGATGTACCCGTTGACATCCGTTTCCTGCAGTTCTGCCTTGCGTTCAGCGCCTCTTCGTAGCCTGACCTCAATATATTTTGGGGCGATAGTTATCGTTTAGAACTCTGCAGCTTTGGGAAGTGCAGGGCCCCTGAGCTCCATTTCCCAAGTCGCTTTTTTGTGAGTGGGACGCAACACGGCTGGATGGCTTCACGCCCTATTGTCGATCCGCGGTGGCAGGCTGAACCGCTGGTGAATTCTTCTTCGTGATGGGAAATGAGAGTGACATGTGCCCGACCAAACACCTCCAGCGAGTCTCTCATTGGTTCCCCCTCTTGCAGTTCATCCTGCGGACAAATTGCAGACGGTACGAAAGAGGCATGGAAAGGCGCCGAGACTCCAAGTGGGGAGATTGTTAGTAAGGGGGCCTGAATGGAGAACACGAGCACCAGGAGAGGAAAACTGAGGTGAGTTTCAGAAAGCTTTCCCGATCCCACGGTGTAGCATCCGCTGGGTTTCCAATGAGTGCTTTCGCTGTCGGAAGATTGCGTTGAACCTGGAGAGTTGGGAGCCATGGAATGGGGAGCACGCAGGATTCCTTTCAAGGGTCTGCATTTGCTTTCCCAACCTCACCAATCGTCTCAGCCCCAAGAGTGTCCAGCCTTCTGTCTTCTGCCGCTGGGGCTGTAGATGTGGTCAATCCTGGTTGCATGCCAGTCCCTGAACGCATTTTGGAAGAATTTCTCTCTGTTTTGCCCTGCTTGTTTCTTCTTTGTGTTGGAAATGTATCCTCAGAATGGGTCTGAGCTGATTTTCCCTGCTGGTTTTAGGCCGCTTTACACACACTTGATGCACTTACACAGAGATATCAAGACTTAGCTTTTAAGATGCTTACTAGTCGGATAGATACTTGTGCGATGAACAGGGTCTGGTGAGTCCAGTTGATTGAGCAAGGAGTAGGTCGTGTCCATTCCATATTCGGTTTTCGGAAGGGTATCTGTGCTCATTTCAAACTCGAGTTTTATGCGTCACCGCACCTCACCTTTCCCCTGAAGCAGGCATAAGTGTGTTTTCTAAAAGCGTGACTCTGTTCTGTTTGGGGATTCCGTTCATGGGGAGCGATTTTTACATTCCCTCGATAAGTGATATCATAAGTTTCTTTTTTTGTGGGACTTATTTCACTGAGGATGATCGTACCTAAATCCACTCAGGATGCTGCTACCAGCCTCATGACGTGGATTTCATGGCTGAGTGACACTCCATTGGACCTACGTAGCACCACTT
Source organism: Kogia breviceps (assembly GCF_026419965.1). Classification (NCBI taxonomy): domain Eukaryota; kingdom Metazoa; phylum Chordata; class Mammalia; order Artiodactyla; family Physeteridae; genus Kogia; species Kogia breviceps. The sequence continues at coordinate 131,407 of NW_026711606.1, forward strand.
GTCCACTTGTCCACTTGTCTTTGTCCACTTGTCCACTCGTCTTTGTCCACTTGGCTCTTTCCTGGGATATGAAACGTGTACCGGAGTGGAGGTTCTTGTCAAGACAGCAGCCCTCAACTTTGGGGTCCCTGTGTCTGGTTGATTTTTTCATTTTCCCAAGGTCAACGCCCATGTGTGGAAGTGCCCTATGCTCTGTGGTTCTGTGTTTGACATGGTTTGGGAAAGAGGATACACTTGTGAAGATTGGCTGTTGGCCATTGACATCCCGCCCATCAGCTTAACAAGGCTCCCTTGACTCCGTGGGCTGTCCTGCCTTTCTGGTTTTTAGACTTTTTTCGCCTGGCCCTTTTGCCCCGGGGGGGGGGCGAGAGATTTCTTTGTAGTGCTGATTTGCTCTCCCAGGTTGCTTGGTTGGCCAAAAAGGGCGTATGCGTTTTTTCCTGAATATATTCAGGAAAAAACGCATACGCCCTTTTTGGCCAACCGCATCATTGTCCACGTTCTGGCGCTTTTCATGTGCTATCGGGGCCATTCCGATGTACCCGTTGACATCCGTTTCCTGCAGTTCTGCCTTGCGTTCAGCGCCTCTTCGTAGCCTGACCTCAATATATTTTGGGGCGATAGTTATCGTTTAGAACTCTGCAGGTTTGGGAAGTGCAGTGCCCCTGAGCTCCATTTCCCAAGTCGCTTTTTTGTGAGTGGGACGCAACACGGCTGGATGGCTTCACGCCCTATTGTCGATCCGCGGTGGCAGGCTGAACCGCTGGTGAATTCTTCTTCGTGATGGGAAATGAGAGTGACATGTGCCCGACCAAACACCTCCAGCGAGTCTCTCATTGGTTCCCCCTCTTGCAGTTCATCCTGCGGACAAATTGCAGACGGTACGAAAGAGGCATGGAAAGGCGCCGAGTCTCCAAGTGGGGAGATTGTTAGTAAGGGGGCCTGAATGGAGAACACGAGCACCAGGAGAGGAAAACTGAGGTGAGTTTCAGAAAGCTTTCCCGATCCCACGGTGTAGCATCCGCTGGGTTTCCAATGAGTGCTTTCGCTGTCGGAAGATTGCGTTGAACCTGGAGAGTTGGGAGCCATGGAATGGGGAGCACGCAGGATTCCTTTCAAGGGTCTGCATTTGCTTTCCCAACCTCACCAATCGTCTCAGCCCCAAGAGTGTCCAGCCTTATGTCTTCTGCCGCTGGGGCTGTAGATGTGGTCAATCCTGGTTGCATGCCAGTCCCTGAACGCATTTTGGAAGAATTTCTCTCTGTTTTGCCCTGCTTGTTTCTTCTTTGTGTTGGAAATGTATCCTCAGAATGGGTCTGAGCTGATTTTCCCTGCTGGTTTTAGGCCGCTTTACACACCCTTGATGCACTTACACAGAGATATCAAGACTTAGCTTTTAAGATGCTTACTAGTCGGATAGATACTTGTGCGATGAACAGGGTCTGGTGAGTCCAGTTGATTGAGCAAGGAGTAGGTCGTGTCCATTCCATATTCGGTTTTCGGAAGGGTATCTGTGCTCATTTCAAACTCGAGTTTTATGCGTCACCGCACCTCACCTTTCCCCTGAAGCAGGCATAAGTGTGTTTTCTAAAAGCGTGACTCTGTTCTGTTTGGGGATTCCGTTCATGGGGAGCGATTTTTACATTCCCTCGATAAGTGATATCATAAGTTTCTTTTTTTGTGGGACTTATTTCACTGAGGATGATCGTACCTAAATCCACTCAGGATGCTGCTACCAGCCTCATGACGTGGATTTCATGGCTGAGTGACACTCCATTGGACCTACGTAGCACCACTTGTCCACTTGTCTTTGTCCACTTGTCCACTCGTCTTTGTCCACTTGGCTCTTTCCTGGGATATGAAACGTGTACCGGAGTGGAGGTTCTTGTCAAGACAGCAGCCCTCAACTTTGGGGTCCCTGTGTCTGGTTGATTTTTTCATTTTCCCAAGGTCAACGCCCATGTGTGGAAGTGCCCTATGCTCTGTGGTTCTGTGTTTTACATGGTTTGGGAAAGAGGATACACTTGTGAAGATTGGCTGTTGGCCATTGACATCCCGCCCATCAGCTTAACAAGGCTCCCTTGACTCCGTGGGCTGTCCTGCCTTTCTGGTTTTTAGACTTTTTTCGCCTGGCCCTTTTGCCCCGGGGGGGGGGCGAGAGATTTCTTTGTAGTGCTGATTTGCTCTCCCAGGTTGCTTGGTTGGCCAAAAAGGGCGTATGCGTTTTTTCCTGAATATATTCAGGAAAAAACGCATACGCCCTTTTTGGCCAACCGCATCATTGTCCACGTTCTGGCGCTTTTCATGTGCTATCGGGGCCATTCCGATGTACCCGTTGACATCCGTTTCCTGCAGTTCTGCCTTGCGTTCAGCGCCTCTTCGTAGCCTGACCTCAATATATTTTGGGGCGATAGTTATCGTTTAGAACTCTGCAGGTTTGGGAAGTGCAGGGCCCCTGAGCTCCATTTCCCAAGTCGCTTTTTTGTGAGTGGGACGCAACACGGCTGGATGGCTTCACGCCCTATTGTCGATCCCTGGTTGCAGGCTGAACCGCTGGTGAATTCTTCTTCGTGATGGGAAATGAGAGTGACATGTGCCCGACCAAACACCTCCAGCGAGTCTCTCATTGGTTCCCCCTCTTGCAGTTCATCCTGCGGACAAATTGCAGACGGTACGAAAGAGGCATGGAAAGGCGCCGAGTCTCCAAGTGGGGAGATTGTTAGTAAGGGGGCCTGAATGGAGAACACGAGCACCAGGAGAGGAAAACTGAGGTGAGTTTCAGAAAGCTTTCCCGATCCCACGGTGTAGCATCCGCTGGGTTTCCAATGAGTGCTTTCGCTGTCGGAAGATTGCGTTGAACCTGGAGAGTTGGGAGCCATGGAATGGGGAGCACGCAGGATTCCTTTCAAGGGTCTGCATTTGCTTTCCCAACCTCACCAATCGTCTCAGCCCCAAGAGTGTCCAGCCTTATGTCTTCTGCCGCTGGGGCTGTAGATGTGGTCAATCCTGGTTGCATGCCAGTCCCTGAACGCATTTTGGAAGAATTTCTCTCTGTTTTGCCCTGCTTGTTTCTTCTTTGTGTTGGAAATGTATCCTCAGAATGGGTCTGAGCTGATTTTCCCTGCTGGTTTTAGGCCGCTTTACACACACTTGATGCACTTACACAGAGATATCAAGACTTAGCTTTTAAGATGCTTACTAGTCGGATAGATACTTGTGCGATGAACAGGGTCTGGTGAGTCCAGTTGATTGAGCAAGGAGTAGGTCGTGTCCATTCCATATTCGGTTTTCGGAAGGGTATCTGTGCTCATTTCAAACTCGAGTTTTATGCGTCACCGCACCTCACCTTTCCCCTGAAGCAGGCATAAGTGTGTTTTCTAAAAGCGTGACTCTGTTCTGTTTGGGGATTCCGTTCATGGGGAGCGATTTTTACATTCCCTCGATAAGTGATATCATAAGTTTCTTTTTTTGTGGGACTTATTTCACTGAGGATGATCGTACCTAAATCCACTCAGGATGCTGCTACCAGCCTCATGACGTGGATTTCATGGCTGAGTGACACTCCATTGGACCTACGTAGCACCACTTGTCCAATTGTCCACTTGTCTTTGTCCACTTGTCCACTCGTCTTTGTCCACTTGGCTCTTTCCTGGGATATGAAACGTGTACCGGAGTGGAGGTTCTTGTCAAGACAGCAGCCCTCAACTTTGGGGTCCCTGTGTCTGGTTGATTTTTTCATTTTCCCAAGGTCAACGCCCATGTGTGGAAGTGCCCTATGCTCTGTGGTTCTGTGTTTGACATGGTTTGGGAAAGAGGATACACTTGTGAAGATTGGCTGTTGGCCATTGACATCCCGCCCATCAGCTTAACAAGGCTCCCTTGACTCCGTGGGCTGTCCTGCCTTTCTGGTTTTTAGACTTTCTTCGCCTGGCCCTTTTGCCCCCGGGGGGGGGGGGGCGAGAGATTTCTTTGTAGTGCTGATTTGCTCTCCCAGGTTGCTTGGTTGGCCAAAAAGGGCGTATGCGTTTTTTCCTGAATATATTCAGGAAAAAACGCATACGCCCTTTTGGCCAACCGCATCATTGTCCACGTTCTGGCGCTTTTCATGTGCTATCGGGGCCATTCCGATGTACCCGTTGACATCCGTTTCCAGCAGTTCTGCCTTGCGTTCAGCGCCTCTTCGTAGCCTGACCTCAATATATTTTGGGGCGATAGTTATCGTTTAGAACTCTGCAGGTTTGGGAAGTGCAGGGCCCCTGAGCTCCATTTCCCAAGTCGCTTTTTTGTGAGTGGGACGCAACACGGCTGGATGGCTTCACGCCCTATTGTCGATCCGCGGTTGCAGGCTGAACCGCTGGTGAATTCTTCTTCGTGATGGGAAATGAGAGTGACATGTGCCCGACCAGACACCTCCAGCGAGTCTCTCATTGGTTCCCCCTCTTGCAGTTCATCCTGCGGACAAATTGCAGACGGTACGAAAGAGGCATGGAAAGGCGCCGAGTCTCCAAGTGGGGAGATTGTTAGTAAGGGGGCCTGAATGGAGAACACGAGCACCAGGAGAGGAAAACTGAGGTGAGTTTCAGAAAGCTTTCCCGATCCCACGGTGTAGCATCCGCTCGGTTTCCAATGAGTGCTTTCGCTGTCGGAAGATTGCGTTGAACCTGGAGAGTTGGGAGCCATGGAATGGGGAGCACGCAGGATTCCTTTCAAGGGTCTGCATTTGCTTTCCCAACCTCACCAATCGTCTCAGCCCCAAGAGTGTCCAGCCTTATGTCTTCTGCCGCTGGGGCTGTAGATGTGGTCAATCCTGGTTGCATGCCAGTCCCTGAACGCATTTTGGAAGAATTTCTCTCTGTTTTGCCCTGCTTGTTTCTTCTTTGTGTTGGAAATGTATCCTCAGAATGGGTCTGAGCTGATTTTCCCTGCTGGTTTTAGGCCGCTTTACACACACTTGATGCACTTACACAGAGATATCAAGACTTAGCTTTTAAGATGCTTACTAGTCGGATAGATACTTGTGCGATGAACAGGGTCTGGTGAGTCCAGTTGATTGAGCAAGGAGTAGGTCGTGTCCATTCCATATTCGGTTTTCGGAAGGGTATCTGTGCTCATTTCAAACTCGAGTTTTATGCGTCACCGCACCTCACCTTTCCCCTGAAGCAGGCATAAGTGTGTTTTCTAAAAGCGTGACTCTGTTCTGTTTGGGGATTCCGTTCATGGGGAGCGATTTTTACATTCCCTCGATAAGTGATATCATAAGTTTCTTTTTTTGTGGGACTTATTTCACTGAGGATGATCGTACCTAAATCCACTCAGGATGCTGCTACCAGCCTCATGACGTGGATTTCATGGCTGAGTGACACTCCATTGGACCTACGTAGCACCACTTGTCCACTTGTCCACTTGTCTTTGTCCACTTGTCCACTCGTCTTTGTCCACTTGGCTCTTTCCTGGGATATGAAACGTGTACCGGAGTGGAGGTTCTTGTCAAGACAGCAGCCCTCAACTTTGGGGTCCCTGTGTCTGGTTGATTTTTTCATTTTCCCAAGGTCAACGCCCATGTGTGGAAGTGCCCTATGCTCTGTGGTTCTGTGTTTTACATGGTTTGGGAAAGAGGATACACTTGTGAAGATTGGCTGTTGGCCATTGACATCCCGCCCATCAGCTTAACAAGGCTCCCTTGACTCCGTGGGCTGTCCTGCCTTTCTGGTTTTTAGACTTTTTTCGCCTGGCCCTTTTGCCCCGGGGGGGGGGGGCGAGAGATTTCTTTGTAGTGCTGATTTGCTCTCCCAGGTTGCTTGGTTGGCCAAAAAGGGCGTATGCGTTTTTTCCTGAATATATTCAGGAAAAAACGCATACGCCCTTTTTGGCCAACCGCATCATTGTCCACGTTCTGGCGCTTTTCATGTTCTATCGGGGCCATTCCGATGTACCCGTTGACATCCGTTTCCTGCAGTTCTGCCTTGCGTTCAGCGCCTCTTCGTAGCCTGACCTCAATATATTTTGGGGCGATAGTTATCGTTTAGAACTCTGCAGGTTTGGGAAGTTCAGGGCCCCTGAGCTCCATTTCCCAAGTCGCTTTTTTGTGAGTGGGACGCAACACGGCTGGATGGCTTCACGCCCTATTGTCGATCCGCGGTGGCAGGCTGAACCGCTGGTGAATTCTTCTTCGTGATGGGAAATGAGAGTGACATGTGCCCGACCAAACACCTCCAGCGAGTCTCTCATTGGTTCCCCCTCTTGCAGTTCATCCTGCGGACAAATTGCAGACGGTACGAAAGAGGCATGGAAAGGCGCCGAGACTCCAAGTGGGGAGATTGTTAGTAAGGGGGCCTGAATGGAGAACACGAGCACCAGGAGAGGAAAACTGAGGTGAGTTTCAGAAAGCTTTCCCGATCCCACGGTGTAGCATCCGCTGGGTTTCCAATGAGTGCTTTCGCTGTCGGAAGATTGCGTTGAACCTGGAGAGTTGGGAGCCATGGAATGGGGAGCACGCAGGATTCCTTTCAAGGGTCTGCATTTGCTTTCCCAACCTCACCAATCGTCTCAGCCCCAAGAGTGTCCAGCCTTCTGTCTTCTGCCGCTGGGGCTGTAGATGTGGTCAATCCTGGTTGCATGCCAGTCCCTGAACGCATTTTGGAAGAATTTCTCTCTGTTTTGCCCTGCTTGTTTCTTCTTTGTGTTGGAAATGTATCCTCAGAATGGGTCTGAGCTGATTTTCCCTGCTGGTTTTAGGCCGCTTTACACACACTTGATGCACTTACACAGAGATATCAAGACTTAGCTTTTAAGATGCTTACTAGTCGGATAGATACTTGTGCGATGAACAGGGTCTGGTGAGTCCAGTTGATTGAGCAAGGAGTAGGTCGTGTCCATTCCATATTCGGTTTTCGGAAGGGTATCTGTGCTCATTTCAAACTCGAGTTTTATGCGTCACCGCACCTCACCTTTCCCCTGAAGCAGGCATAAGTGTGTTTTCTAAAAGCGTGACTCTGTTCTGTTTGGGGATTCCGTTCATGGGGAGCGATTTTTACATTCCCTCGATAAGTGATATCATAAGTTTCTTTTTTTGTGGGACTTATTTCACTGAGGATGATCGTACCTAAATCCACTCAGGATGCTGCTACCAGCCTCATGACGTGGATTTCATGGCTGAGTGACACTCCATTGGACCTACGTAGCACCACTTGTCCACTTGTCCACTTGTCTTTGTCCACTTGTCCACTCGTCTTTGTCCACTTGGCTCTATCCTGGGATATGAAACGTGTACCGGAGTGGAGGTTCTTGTCAAGACAGCAGCCCTTAACTTTGGGGTCCCTGTGTCTGGTTGATTTTTTCATTTTCCCAAGGTCAACGCCCATGTGTGGAAGTGCCCTATGCTCTGTGGTTCTGTGTTTGACATGGTTTGGGAAAGAGGATACACTTGTGAAGATTGGCTGTTGGCCATTGACATCCCGCCCATCAGCTTAACAAGACTCCCTTGACTCCGTGGGCTGTCCTGCCTTTCTGGTTTTTAGACTTTTTTCGCCTGGCCCTTTTGCCCCGGGGGGGGGCGAGAGATTTCTTTGTAGTGCTGATTTGCTCTCCCAGGTTGCTTGGTTGGCCAAAAAGGGCGTATGCGTTTTTTCCTGAATATATTCAGGAAAAAACGCATACGCCCTTTTTGGCCAACCGCATCATTGTCCACGTTCTGGCGCTTTTCATGTGCTATCGGGGCCATTCCGATGTACCCGTTGACATCCGTTTCCTGCAGTTCTGCCTTGCGTTCAGCGCCTCTTCGTAGCCTGACCTCAATATATTTTGGGGCGATAGTTATCGTTTAGAACTCTGCAGGTTTGGGAAGTGCAGGGCCCCTGAGCTCCATTTCCCAAGTCGCTTTTTTGTGAGTGGGACGCAACACGGCTGGATGGCTTCACGCCCTATTGTCGATCCGCGGTGGCAGGCTGAACCGCTGGTGAATTCTTCTTCGTGATGGGAAATGAGAGTGACATGTGCCCGACCAAACACCTCCAGCGAGTCTCTCATTGGTTCCCCCTCTTGCAGTTCATCCTGCGGACAAATTGCAGACGGTACGAAAGAGGCATGGAAAGGCGCCGAGACTCCAAGTGGGGAGATTGTTAGTAAGGGGGCCTGAATGGAGAACACGAGCACCAGGAGAGGAAAACTGAGGTGAGTTTCAGAAAGCTTTCCCGATCCCACGGTGTAGCATCCGCTGGGTTTCCAATGAGTGCTTTCGCTGTCGGAAGATTGCGTTGAACCTGGAGAGTTGGGAGCCATGGAATGGGGAGCACGCAGGATTCCTTTCAAGGGTCTGCATTTGCTTTCCCAACCTCACCAATCGTCTCAGCCCCAAGAGTGTCCAGCCTTCTGTCTTCTGCCGCTGGGGCTGTAGATGTGGTCAATCCTGGTTGCATGCCAGTCCCTGAACGCATTTTGGAAGAATTTCTCTCTGTTTTGCCCTGCTTGTTTCTTCTTTGTGTTGGAAATGTATCCTCAGAATGGGTCTGAGCTGATTTTCCCTGCTGGTTTTAGGCCGCTTTACACACACTTGATGCACTTACACAGAGATATCAAGACTTAGCTTTTAAGATGCTTACTAGTCGGATAGATACTTGTGCGATGAACAGGGTCTGGTGAGTCCAGTTGATTGAGCAAGGAGTAGGTCGTGTCCATTCCATATTCGGTTTTCGGAAGGGTATCTGTGCTCATTTCAAACTCGAGTTTTATGCGTCACCGCACCTCACCTTTCCCCTGAAGCAGGCATAAGTGTGTTTTCTAAAAGCGTGACTCTGTTCTGTTTGGGGATTCCGTTCATGGGGAGCGATTTTTACATTCCCTCGATAAGTGATATCATAAGTTTCTTTTTTTGTGGGACTTATTTCACTGAGGATGATCGTACCTAAATCCACTCAGGATGCTGCTACCAGCCTCATGACGTGGATTTCATGGCTGAGTGACACTCCATTGGACCTACGTAGCACCACTTGTCCACTTGTCCACTTGTCTTTGTCCACTTGTCCACTCGTCTTTGTCCACTTGGCTCTTTCCTGGGATATGAAACGTGTACCGGAGTGGAGGTTCTTGTCAAGACAGCAGCCCTCAACTTTGGGGTCCCTGTGTCTGGTTGATTTTTTCATTTTCCCAAGGTCAACGCCCATGTGTGGAAGTGCCCTATGCTCTGTGGTTCTGTGTTTGACATGGTTTGGGAAAGAGGATACACTTGTGAAGATTGGCTGTTGGCCATTGACATCCCGCCCATCAGCTTAACAAGGCTCCCTTGACTCCGTGGGCTGTCCTGCCTTTCTGGTTTTTAGACTTTTTTCGCCTGGCCCTTTTGCCCCGGGGGGGGGGGGGGCGAGAGATTTCTTTGTAGTGCTGATTTGCTCTCCCAGGTTGCTTGGTTGGCCAAAAAGGGCGTATGCGTTTTTTCCTGAATATATTCAGGAAAAAACGCATACGCCCTTTTTGGCCAACCGCATCATTGTCCACGTTCTGGCGCTTTTCATGTGCTATCGGGGCCATTCCGATGTACCCGTTGACATCCGTTTCCTGCAGTTCTGCCTTGCGTTCAGCGCCTCTTCGTAGCCTGACCTCAATATATTTTGGGGCGATAGTTATCGTTTAGAACTCTGCAGGTTTGGGAAGTGCAGGGCCCCTGAGCTCCATTTCCCAAGTCGCTTTTTTGTGAGTGGGACGCAACACGGCTGGATGGCTTCACGCCCTATTGTCGATCCGCGGTGGCAGGCTGAACCGCTGGTGAATTCTTCTTCGTGATGGGAAATGAGAGTGACATGTCCCCGACCAAACACCTCCAGCGAGTCTCTCATTGGTTCCCCCTCTTGCAGTTCATCCTGCGGACAAATTGCAGACGGTACGAAAGAGGCATGGAAAGGCGCCGAGACTCCAAGTGGGGAGATTGTTAGTAAGGGGGCCTGAATGGAGAACACGAGCACCAGGAGAGGAAAACTGAGGTGAGTTTCAGAAAGCTTTCCCGATCCCACGGTGTAGCATCCGCTGGGTTTCCAATGAGTGCTTTCGCTGTCGGAAGATTGCGTTGAACCTGGAGAGTTGGGAGCCATGGAATGGGGAGCACGCAGGATTCCTTTCAAGGGTCTGCATTTGCTTTCCCAACCTCACCAATCGTCTCAGCCCCAAGAGTGTCCAGCCTTATGTCTTCTGCCGCTGGGGCTGTAGATGTGGTCAATCCTGGTTGCATGCCAGTCCCTGAACGCATTTTGGAAGAATTTCTCTCTGTTTTGCCCTGCTTGTTTCTTCTTTGTGTTGGAAATGTATCCTCAGAATGGGTCTGAGCTGATTTTCCCTGCTGGTTTTAGGCCGCTTTACACACACTTGATGCACTTACACAGAGATATCAAGACTTAGCTTTTAAGATGCTTACTAGTCGGATAGATACTTGTGCGATGAACAGGGTCTGGTGAGTCCAGTTGATTGAGCAAGGAGTAGGTCGTGTCCATTCCATATTCGGTTTTCGGAAGGGTATCTGTGCTCATTTCAAACTCGAGTTTTATGCGTCACCGCACCTCACCTTTCCCCTGAAGCAGGCATAAGTGTGTTTTCTAAAAGCGTGACTCTGTTCTGTTTGGGGATTCCGTTCATGGGGAGCGATTTTTACATTCCCTCGATAAGTGATATCATAAGTTTCTTTTTTTGTGGGACTTATTTCACTGAGGATGATCGTACCTAAATCCACTCAGGATGCTGCTACCAGCCTCATGACGTGGATTTCATGGCTGAGTGACACTCCATTGGACCTACGTAGCACCACTTGTCCACTTGTCCACTTGTCTTTGTCCACTTGTCCACTCGTCTTTGTCCACTTGGCTCTTTCCTGGGATATGAAACGTGTACCGGAGTGGAGGTTCTTGTCAAGACAGCAGCCCTCAACTTTGGGGTCCCTGTGTCTGGTTGATTTTTTCATTTTCCCAAGGTCAACGCCCATGTGTGGAAGTGCCCTATGCTCTGTGGTTCTGTGTTTTACATGGTTTGGGAAAGAGGATACACTTGTGAAGATTGGCTGTTGGCCATTGACATCCCGCCCATCAGCTTAACAAGGCTCCCTTGACTCCTTGGGCTGTCCTGCCTTTCTGGTTTTTAGACTTTTTTCGCCTGGCCCTTTTGCCCCGCGGGGGGGCGAGAGATTTCTTTGTAGTGCTGATTTGCTCTCCCAGGTTGCTTGGTTGGCCAAAAAGGGCGTATGCGTTTTTTCCTGAATATATTCAGGAAAAAACGCATACGCCCTTTTTGGCCAACCGCATCATTGTCCACGTTCTGGCGCTTTTCATGTGCTATCGGGGCCATTCCGATGTACCCGTTGACATCCGTTTCCTGCAGTTCTGCCTTGCGTTCAGCGCCTCTTCGTAGCCTGACCTCAATATATTTTGGGGCGATAGTTATCGTTTAGAACTCTGCAGGTTTGGGAAGTGCAGGGCCCCTGAGCTCCATTTCCCAAGTCGCTTTTTTGTGAGTGGGACGCAACACGGCTGGATGGCTTCACGCCCTATTGTCGATCCGCGGTGGCAGGCTGAACCGCTGGTGAATTCTTCTTCGTGATGGGAAATGAGAGTGACATGTGCCCGACCAAACACCTCCAGCGAGTCTCTCATTGGTTCCCCCTCTTGCAGTTCATCCTGCGGACAAATTGCAGACGGTACGAAAGAGGCATGGAAAGGCGCCGAGACTCCAAGTGGGGAGATTGTTAGTAAGGGGGCCTGAATGGAGAACACGAGCACCAGGAGAGGAAAACTGAGGTGAGTTTCAGAAAGCTTTCCCGATCCCACGGTGTAGCATCCGCTGGGTTTCCAATGAGTGCTTTCGCTGTCGGAAGATTGCGTTGAACCTGGAGAGTTGGGAGCCATGGAATGGGGAGCACGCAGGATTCCTTTCAAGGGTCTGCATTTGCTTTCCCAACCTCACCAATCGTCTCAGCCCCAAGAGTGTCCAGCCTTCTGTCTTCTGCCGCTGGGGCTGTAGATGTGGTCAATCCTGGTTGCATGCCAGTCCCTGAACGCATTTTGGAAGAATTTCTCTCTGTTTTGCCCTGCTTGTTTCTTCTTTGTGTTGGAAATGTATCCTCAGAATGGGTCTGAGCTGATTTTCCCTGCTGGTTTTAGGCCGCTTTACACACACTTGATGCACTTACACAGAGATATCAAGACTTAGCTTTTAAGATGCTTACTAGTCGGATAGATACTTGTGCGATGAACAGGGTCTGGTGAGTCCAGTTGATTGAGCAAGGAGTAGGTCGTGTCCATTCCATATTCGGTTTTCGGAAGGGTATCTGTGCTCATTTCAAACTCGAGTTTTATGCGTCACCGCACCTCACCTTTCCCCTGAAGCAGGCATAAGTGTGTTTTCTAAAAGCGTGACTCTGTTCTGTTTGGGGATTCCGTTCATGGGGAGCGATTTTTACATTCCCTCGATAAGTGATATCATAAGTTTCTTTTTTTGTGGGACTTATTTCACTGAGGATGATCGTACCTAAATCCACTCAGGATGCTGCTACCAGCCTCATGACGTGGATTTCATGGCTGAGTGACACTCCATTGGACCTACGTAGCACCACTTGTCCACTTGTCCACTTGTCTTTGTCCACTTGTCCACTCGTCTTTGTCCACTTGGCTCTTTCCTGGGATATGAAACGTGTACCGGAGTGGAGGTTCTTGTCAAGACAGCAGCCCTCAACTTTGGGGTCCCTGTGTCTGGTTGATTTTTTCATTTTCCCAAGGTCAACGCCCATGTGTGGAAGTGCCCTATGCTCTGTGGTTCTGTGTTTGACATGGTTTGGGAAAGAGGATACACTTGTGAAGATTGGCTGTTGGCCATTGACATCCCGCCCATCAGCTTAACAAGGCTCCCTTGACTCCGTGGGCTGTCCTGCCTTTCTGGTTTTTAGACTTTTTTCGCCTGGCCCTTTTGCCCCGGGGGGGGGGGGGCGAGAGATTTCTTTGTAGTGCTGATTTGCTCTCCCAGGTTGCTTGGTTGGCCAAAAAGGGCGTATGCGTTTTTTCCTGAATATATTCAGGAAAAAACGCATACGCCCTTTTTGGCCAACCGCATCATTGTCCACGTTCTGGCGCTTTTCATGTGCTATCGGGGCCATTCCGATGTACCCGTTGACATCCGTTTCCTGCAGTTCTGCCTTGCGTTCAGCGCCTCTTCGTAGCCTGACCTCAATATATTTTGGGGCGATAGTTATCGTTTAGAACTCTGCAGGTTTGGGAAGTGCAGGGCCCCTGAGCTCCATTTCCCAAGTCGCTTTTTTGTGAGTGGGACGCAACACGGCTGGATGGCTTCACGCCCTATTGTCGATCCGCGGTGGCAGGCTGAACCGCTGGTGAATTCTTCTTCGTGATGGGAAATGAGAGTGACATGTGCCCGACCAAACACCTCCAGCGAGTCTCTCATTGGTTCCCCCTCTTGCAGTTCATCCTGCGGACAAATTGCAGACGGTACGAAAGAGGCATGGAAAGGCGCCGAGACTCCAAGTGGGGAGATTGTTAGTAAGGGGGCCTGAATGGAGAACACGAGCACCAGGAGAGGAAAACTGAGGTGAGTTTCAGAAAGCTTTCCCGATCCCACGGTGTAGCATCCGCTGGGTTTCCAATGAGTGCTTTCGCTGTCGGAAGATTGCGTTGAACCTGGAGAGTTGGGAGCCATGGAATGGGGAGCACGCAGGATTCCTTTCAAGGGTCTGCATTTGCTTTCCCAACCTCACCAATCGTCTCAGCCCCAAGAGTGTCCAGCCTTCTGTCTTCTGCCGCTGGGGCTGTAGATGTGGTCAATCCTGGTTGCATGCCAGTCCCTGAACGCATTTTGGAAGAATTTCTCTCTGTTTTGCCCTGCTTGTTTCTTCTTTGTGTTGGAAATGTATCCTCAGAATGGGTCTGAGCTGATTTTCCCTGCTGGTTTTAGGCCGCTTTACACACCCTTGATGCACTTACACAGAGATATCAAGACTTAGCTTTTAAGATGCTTACTAGTCGGATAGATACTTGTGCGATGAACAGGGTCTGGTGAGTCCAGTTGATTGAGCAAGGAGTAGGTCGTGTCCATTCCATATTCGGTTTTCGGAAGGGTATCTGTGCTCATTTCAAACTCGAGTTTTATGCGTCACCGCACCTCACCTTTCCCCTGAAGCAGGCATAAGTGTGTTTTCTAAAAGCGTGACTCTGTTCTGTTTGGGGATTCCGTTCATGGGGAGCGATTTTTACATTCCCTCGATAAGTGATATCATAAGTTTCTTTTTTTGTGGGACTTATTTCACTGAGGATGATCGTACCTAAATCCACTCAGGATGCTGCTACCAGCCTCATGACGTGGATTTCATGGCTGAGTGACACTCCATTGGACCTACGTAGCACCACTTGTCCACTTGTCCACTTGTCTTTGTCCACTTGTCCACTCGTCTTTGTCCACTTGGCTCTTTCCTGGGATATGAAACGTGTACCGGAGTGGAGGTTCTTGTCAAGACAGCAGCCCTCAACTTTGGGGTCCCTGTGTCTGGTTGATTTTTTCATTTTCCCAAGGTCAACGCCCATGTGTGGAAGTGCCCTATGCTCTGTGGTTCTGTGTTTTACATGGTTTGGGAAAGAGGATACACTTGTGAAGATTGGCTGTTGGCCATTGACATCCCGCCCATCAGCTTAACAAGGCTCCCTTGACTCCTTGGGCTGTCCTGCCTTTCTGGTTTTTAGACTTTTTTCGCCTGGCCCTTTTGCCCCGGGGGGGGGGGCGAGAGATTTCTTTGTAGTGCTGATTTGCTCTCCCAGGTTGCTTGGTTGGCCAAAAAGGGCGTATGCGTTTTTTCCTGAATATATTCAGGAAAAAACGCATACGCCCTTTTTGGCCAACCGCATCATTGTCCACGTTCTGGCGCTTTTCATGTTCTATCGGGGCCATTCCGATGTACCCGTTGACATCCGTTTCCTGCAGTTCTGCCTTGCGTTCAGCGCCTCTTCGTAGCCTGACCTCAATATATTTTGGGGCGATAGTTATCGTTTAGAACTCTGCAGGTTTGGGAAGTTCAGGGCCCCTGAGCTCCATTTCCCAAGTCGCTTTTTTGTGAGTGGGACGCAACACGGCTGGATGGCTTCACGCCCTATTGTCGATCCGCGGTGGCAGGCTGAACCGCTGGTGAATTCTTCTTCGTGATGGGAAATGAGAGTGACATGTGCCCGACCAAACACCTCCAGCGAGTCTCTCATTGGTTCCCCCTCTTGCAGTTCATCCTGCGGACAAATTGCAGACGGTACGAAAGAGGCATGGAAAGGCGCCGAGACTCCAAGTGGGGAGATTGTTAGTAAGGGGGCCTGAATGGAGAACACGAGCACCAGGAGAGGAAAACTGAGGTGAGTTTCAGAAAGCTTTCCCGATCCCACGGTGTAGCATCCGCTGGGTTTCCAATGAGTGCTTTCGCTGTCGGAAGATTGCGTTGAACCTGGAGAGTTGGGAGCCATGGAATGGGGAGCACGCAGGATTCCTTTCAAGGGTCTGCATTTGCTTTCCCAACCTCACCAATCGTCTCAGCCCCAAGAGTGTCCAGCCTTCTGTCTTCTGCCGCTGGGGCTGTAGATGTGGTCAATCCTGGTTGCATGCCAGTCCCTGAACGCATTTTGGAAGAATTTCTCTCTGTTTTGCCCTGCTTGTTTCTTCTTTGTGTTGGAAATGTATCCTCAGAATGGGTCTGAGCTGATTTTCCCTGCTGGTTTTAGGCCGCTTTACACACACTTGATGCACTTACACAGAGATATCAAGACTTAGCTTTTAAGATGCTTACTAGTCGGATAGATACTTGTGCGATGAACAGGGTCTGGTGAGTCCAGTTGATTGAGCAAGGAGTAGGTCGTGTCCATTCCATATTCGGTTTTCGGAAGGGTATCTGTGCTCATTTCAAACTCGAGTTTTATGCGTCACCGCACCTCACCTTTCCCCTGAAGCAGGCATAAGTGTGTTTTCTAAAAGCGTGACTCTGTTCTGTTTGGGGATTCCGTTCATGGGGAGCGATTTTTACATTCCCTCGATAAGTGATATCATAAGTTTCTTTTTTTGTGGGACTTATTTCACTGAGGATGATCGTACCTAAATCCACTCAGGATGCTGCTACCAGCCTCATGACGTGGATTTCATGGCTGAGTGACACTCCATTGGACCTACGTAGCACCACTTGTCCACTTGTCCACTTGTCTTTGTCCACTTGTCCACTCGTCTTTGTCCACTTGGCTCTATCCTGGGATATGAAACGTGTACCGGAGTGGAGGTTCTTGTCAAGACAGCAGCCCTTAACTTTGGGGTCCCTGTGTCTGGTTGATTTTTTCATTTTCCCAAGGTCAACGCCCATGTGTGGAAGTGCCCTATGCTCTGTGGTTCTGTGTTTGACATGGTTTGGGAAAGAGGATACACTTGTGAAGATTGGCTGTTGGCCATTGACATCCCGCCCATCAGCTTAACAAGGCTCCCTTGACTCCGTGGGCTGTCCTGCCTTTCTGGTTTTTAGACTTTTTTCGCCTGGCCCTTTTGCCCCGGGGGGGGGCGAGAGATTTCTTTGTAGTGCTGATTTGCTCTCCCAGGTTGCTTGGTTGGCCAAAAAGGGCGTATGCGTTTTTTCCTGAATATATTCAGGAAAAAACGCATACGCCCTTTTTGGCCAACCGCATCATTGTCCACGTTCTGGCGCTTTTCATGTGCTATCGGGGCCATTCCGATGTACCCGTTGACATCCGTTTCCTGCAGTTCTGCCTTGCGTTCAGCGCCTCTTCGTAGCCTGACCTCAATATATTTTGGGGCGATAGTTATCGTTTAGAACTCTGCAGGTTTGGGAACTGCAGGGCCCCTGAGCTCCATTTCCCAAGTCGCTTTTTTGTGAGTGGGACGCAACACGGCTGGATGGCTTCACGCCCTATTGTCGATCCGCGGTGGCAGGCTGAACCGCTGGTGAATTCTTCTTCGTGATGGGAAATGAGAGTGACATGTGCCCGACCAAACACCTCCAGCGAGTCTCTCATTGGTTCCCCCTCTTGCAGTTCATCCTGCGGACAAATTGCAGACGGTACGAAAGAGGCATGGAAAGGCGCCGAGACTCCAAGTGGGGAGATTGTTAGTAAGGGGGCCTGAATGGAGAACACGAGCACCAGGAGAGGAAAACTGAGGTGAGTTTCAGAAAGCTTTCCCGATCCCACGGTGTAGCATCCGCTGGGTTTCCAATGAGTGCTTTCGCTGTCGGAAGATTGCGTTGAACCTGGAGAGTTGGGAGCCATGGAATGGGGAGCACGCAGGATTCCTTTCAAGGGTCTGCATTTGCTTTCCCAACCTCACCAATCGTCTCAGCCCCAAGAGTGTCCAGCCTTCTGTCTTCTGCCGCTGGGGCTGTAGATGTGGTCAATCCTGGTTGCATGCCAGTCCCTGAACGCATTTTGGAAGAATTTCTCTCTGTTTTGCCCTGCTTGTTTCTTCTTTGTGTTGGAAATGTATCCTCAGAATGGGTCTGAGCTGATTTTCCCTGCTGGTTTTAGGCCGCTTTACACACACTTGATGCACTTACACAGAGATATCAAGACTTAGCTTTTAAGATGCTTACTAGTCGGATAGATACTTGTGCGATGAACAGGGTCTGGTGAGTCCAGTTGATTGAGCAAGGAGTAGGTCGTGTCCATTCCATATTCGGTTTTCGGAAGGGTATCTGTGCTCATTTCAAACTCGAGTTTTATGCGTCACCGCACCTCACCTTTCCCCTGAAGCAGGCATAAGTGTGTTTTCTAAAAGCGTGACTCTGTTCTGTTTGGGGATTCCGTTCATGGGGAGCGATTTTTACATTCCCTCGATAAGTGATATCATAAGTTTCTTTTTTTGTGGGACTTATTTCACTGAGGATGATCGTACCTAAATCCACTCAGGATGCTGCTACCAGCCTCATGACGTGGATTTCATGGCTGAGTGACACTCCATTGGACCTACGTAGCACCACTTGTCCACTTGTCCACTTGTCTTTGTCCACTTGTCCACTCGTCTTTGTCCACTTGGCTCTTTCCTGGGATATGAAACGTGTACCGGAGTGGAGGTTCTTGTCAAGACAGCAGCCCTCAACTTTGGGGTCCCTGTGTCTGGTTGATTTTTTCATTTTCCCAAGGTCAACGCCCATGTGTGGAAGTGCCCTATGCTCTGTGGTTCTGTGTTTGACATGGTTTGGGAAAGAGGATACACTTGTGAAGATTGGCTGTTGGCCATTGACATCCCGCCCATCAGCTTAACAAGGCTCCCTTGACTCCGTGGGCTGTCCTGCCTTTCTGGTTTTTAGACTTTTTTCGCCTGGCCCTTTTGCCCCGGGGGGGGGAGGGCGAGAGATTTCTTTGTAGTGCTGATTTGCTCTCCCAGGTTGCTTGGTTGGCCAAAAAGGGCGTATGCGTTTTTTCCTGAATATATTCAGGAAAAAACGCATACGCCCTTTTTGGCCAACCGCATCATTGTCCACGTTCTGGCGCTTTTCATGTGCTATCGGGGCCATTCCGATGTACCCGTTGACATCCGTTTCCTGCAGTTCTGCCTTGCGTTCAGCGCCTCTTCGTAGCCTGACCTCAATATATTTTGGGGCGATAGTTATCGTTTAGAACTCTGCAGGTTTGGGAAGTGCAGGGCCCCTGAGCTCCATTTCCCAAGTCGCTTTTTTGTGAGTGGGACGCAACACGGCTGGATGGCTTCACGCCCTATTGTCGATCCGCGGTGGCAGGCTGAACCGCTGGTGAATTCTTCTTCGTGATGGGAAATGAGAGTGACATGTGCCCGACCAAACACCTCCAGCGAGTCTCTCATTGGTTCCCCCTCTTGCAGTTCATCCTGCGGACAAATTGCAGACGGTACGAAAGAGGCATGGAAAGGCGCCGAGACTCCAAGTGGGGAGATTGTTAGTAAGGGGGCCTGAATGGAGAACACGAGCACCAGGAGAGGAAAACTGAGGTGAGTTTCAGAAAGCTTTCCCGATCCCACGGTGTAGCATCCGCTGGGTTTCCAATGAGTGCTTTCGCTGTCGGAAGATTGCGTTGAACCTGGAGAGTTGGGAGCCATGGAATGGGGAGCACGCAGGATTCCTTTCAAGGGTCTGCATTTGCTTTCCCAACCTCACCAATCGTCTCAGCCCCAAGAGTGTCCAGCCTTATGTCTTCTGCCGCTGGGGCTGTAGATGTGGTCAATCCTGGTTGCATGCCAGTCCCTGAACGCATTTTGGAAGAATTTCTCTCTGTTTTGCCCTGCTTGTTTCTTCTTTGTGTTGGAAATGTATCCTCAGAATGGGTCTGAGCTGATTTTCCCTGCTGGTTTTAGGCCGCTTTACACACACTTGATGCACTTACACAGAGATATCAAGACTTAGCTTTTAAGATGCTTACTAGTCGGATAGATACTTGTGCGATGAACAGGGTCTGGTGAGTCCAGTTGATTGAGCAAGGAGTAGGTCGTGTCCATTCCATATTCGGTTTTCGGAAGGGTATCTGTGCTCATTTCAAACTCGAGTTTTATGCGTCACCGCACCTCACCTTTCCCCTGAAGCAGGCATAAGTGTGTTTTCTAAAAGCGTGACTCTGTTCTGTTTGGGGATTCCGTTCATGGGGAGCGATTTTTACATTCCCTCGATAAGTGATATCATAAGTTTCTTTTTTTGTGGGACTTATTTCACTGAGGATGATCGTACCTAAATCCACTCAGGATGCTGCTACCAGCCTCATGACGTGGATTTCATGGCTGAGTGACACTCCATTGGACCTACGTAGCACCACTTGTCCACTTGTCCACTTGTCTTTGTCCACTTGTCCACTCGTCTTTGTCCACTTGGCTCTTTCCTGGGATATGAAACGTGTACCGGAGTGGAGGTTCTTGTCAAGACAGCAGCCCTCAACTTTGGGGTCCCTGTGTCTGGTTGATTTTTTCATTTTCCCAAGGTCAACGCCCATGTGTGGAAGTGCCCTATGCTCTGTGGTTCTGTGTTTGACATGGTTTGGGAAAGAGGATACACTTGTGAAGATTGGCTGTTGGCCATTGACATCCCGCCCATCAGCTTAACAAGGCTCCCTTGACTCCGTGGGCTGTCCTGCCTTTCTGGTTTTTAGACTTTTTTCGCCTGGCCCTTTTGCCCCGGGGGGGGGGGGGCGAGAGATTTCTTTGTAGTGCTGATTTGCTCTCCCAGGTTGCTTGGTTGGCCAAAAAGGGCGTATGCGTTTTTTCCTGAATATATTATATTCAGGAAAAAACGCATACGCCCTTTTTGGCCAACCGCATCATTGTCCACGTTCTGGCGCTTTTCATGTGCTATCGGGGCCATTCCGATGTACCCGTTGACATCCGTTTCCTGCAGTTCTGCCTTGCGTTCAGCGCCTCTTCGTAGCCTGACCTCAATATATTTTGGGGCGATAGTTATCGTTTAGAACTCTGCAGGTTTGGGAAGTGCAGGGCCCCTGAGCTCCATTTCCCAAGTCGCTTTTTTGTGAGTGGGACGCAACACGGCTGGATGGCTTCACGCCCTATTGTCGATCCGCGGTGGCAGGCTGAACCGCTGGTGAATTCTTCTTCGTGATGGGAAATGAGAGTGACATGTGCCCGACCAAACACCTCCAGCGAGTCTCTCATTGGTTCCCCCTCTTGCAGTTCATCCTGCGGACAAATTGCAGACGGTACGAAAGAGGCATGGAAAGGCGCCGAGACTCCAAGTGGGGAGATTGTTAGTAAGGGGGCCTGAATGGAGAACACGAGCACCAGGAGAGGAAAACTGAGGTGAGTTTCAGAAAGCTTTCCCGATCCCACGGTGTAGCATCCGCTGGGTTTCCAATGAGTGCTTTCGCTGTCGGAAGATTGCGTTGAACCTGGAGAGTTGGGAGCCATGGAATGGGGAGCACGCAGGATTCCTTTCAAGGGTCTGCATTTGCTTTCCCAACCTCACCAATCGTCTCAGCCCCAAGAGTGTCCAGCCTTCTGTCTTCTGCCGCTGGGGCTGTAGATGTGGTCAATCCTGGTTGCATGCCAGTCCCTGAACGCATTTTGGAAGAATTTCTCTCTGTTTTGCCCTGCTTGTTTCTTCTTTGTGTTGGAAATGTATCCTCAGAATGGGTCTGAGCTGATTTTCCCTGCTGGTTTTAGGCCGCTTTACACACACTTGATGCACTTACACAGAGATATCAAGACTTAGCTTTTAAGATGCTTACTAGTCGGATAGATACTTGTGCGATGAACAGGGTCTGGTGAGTCCAGTTGATTGAGCAAGGAGTAGGTCGTGTCCATTCCATATTCGGTTTTCGGAAGGGTATCTGTGCTCATTTCAAACTCGAGTTTTATGCGTCACCGCACCTCACCTTTCCCCTGAAGCAGGCATAAGTGTGTTTTCTAAAAGCGTGACTCTGTTCTGTTTGGGGATTCCGTTCATGGGGAGCGATTTTTACATTCCCTCGATAAGTGATATCATAAGTTTCTTTTTTTGTGGGACTTATTTCACTGAGGATGATCGTACCTAAATCCACTCAGGATGCTGCTACCAGCCTCATGACGTGGATTTCATGGCTGAGTGACACTCCATTGGACCTACGTAGCACCACTTGTCCACTTGTCCACTTGTCTTTGTCCACTTGTCCACTCGTCTTTGTCCACTTGGCTCTTTCCTGGGATATGAAACGTGTACCGGAGTGGAGGTTCTTGTCAAGACAGCAGCCCTCAACTTTGGGGTCCCTGTGTCTGGTTGATTTTTTCATTTTCCCAAGGTCAACGCCCATGTGTGGAAGTGCCCTATGCTCTGTGGTTCTGTGTTTGACATGGTTTGGGAAAGAGGATACACTTGTGAAGATTGGCTGTTGGCCATTGACATCCCGCCCATCAGCTTAACAAGGCTCCCTTGACTCCTTGGGCTGTCCTGCCTTTCTGGTTTTTAGACTTTTTTCGCCTGGCCCTTTTGCCCCGGGGGGGGGCGAGAGATTTCTTTGTAGTGCTGATTTGCTCTCCCAGGTTGCTTGGTTGGCCAAAAAGGGCGTATGCGTTTTTTCCTGAATATATTCAGGAAAAAACGCATACGCCCTTTTTGGCCAACCGCATCATTGTCCACGTTCTGGCGCTTTTCATGTGCTATCGGGGCCATTCCGATGTACCCGTTGACATCCGTTTCCTGCAGTTCTGCCTTGCGTTCAGCGCCTCTTCGTAGCCTGACCTCAATATATTTTGGGGCGATAGTTATCGTTTAGAACTCTGCAGGTTTGGGAAGTGCAGGGCCCCTGAGCTCCATTTCCCAAGTCGCTTTTTTGTGAGTGGGACGCAACACGGCTGGATGGCTTCACGCCCTATTGTCGATCCGCGGTGGCAGGCTGAACCGCTGGTGAATTCTTCTTCGTGATGGGAAATGAGAGTGACATGTGCCCGACCAAACACCTCCAGCGAGTCTCTCATTGGTTCCCCCTCTTGCAGTTCATCCTGCGGACAAATTGCAGACGGTACGAAAGAGGCATGGAAAGGCGCCGAGACTCCAAGTGGGGAGATTGTTAGTAAGGGGGCCTGAATGGAGAACACGAGCACCAGGAGAGGAAAACTGAGGTGAGTTTCAGAAAGCTTTCCCGATCCCACGGTGTAGCATCCGCTGGGTTTCCAATGAGTGCTTTCGCTGTCGGAAGATTGCGTTGAACCTGGAGAGTTGGGAGCCATGGAATGGGGAGCACGCAGGATTCCTTTCAAGGGTCTGCATTTGCTTTCCCAACCTCACCAATCGTCTCAGCCCCAAGAGTGTCCAGCCTTCTGTCTTCTGCCGCTGGGGCTGTAGATGTGGTCAATCCTGGTTGCATGCCAGTCCCTGAACGCATTTTGGAAGAATTTCTCTCTGTTTTGCCCTGCTTGTTTCTTCTTTGTGTTGGAAATGTATCCTCAGAATGGGTCTGAGCTGATTTTCCCTGCTGGTTTTAGGCCGCTTTACACACCCTTGATGCACTTACACAGAGATATCAAGACTTAGCTTTTAAGATGCTTACTAGTCGGATAGATACTTGTGCGATGAACAGGGTCTGGTGAGTCCAGTTGATTGAGCAAGGAGTAGGTCGTGTCCATTCCATATTCGGTTTTCGGAAGGGTATCTGTGCTCATTTCAAACTCGAGTTTTATGCGTCACCGCACCTCACCTTTCCCCTGAAGCAGGCATAAGTGTGTTTTCTAAAAGCGTGACTCTGTTCTGTTTGGGGATTCCGTTCATGGGGAGCGATTTTTACATTCCCTCGATAAGTGATATCATAAGTTTCTTTTTTTGTGGGACTTATTTCACTGAGGATGATCGTACCTAAATCCACTCAGGATGCTGCTACCAGCCTCATGACGTGGATTTCATGGCTGAGTGACACTCCATTGGACCTACGTAGCACCACTTGTCCACTTGTCCACTTGTCTTTGTCCACTTGTCCACTCGTCTTTGTCCACTTGGCTCTTTCCTGGGATATGAAACGTGTACCGGAGTGGAGGTTCTTGTCAAGACAGCAGCCCTCAACTTTGGGGTCCCTGTGTCTGGTTGATTTTTTCATTTTCCCAAGGTCAACGCCCATGTGTGGAAGTGCCCTATGCTCTGTGGTTCTGTGTTTGACATGGTTTGGGAAAGAGGATACACTTGTGAAGATTGGCTGTTGGCCATTGACATCCCGCCCATCAGCTTAACAAGGCTCCCTTGACTCCGTGGGCTGTCCTGCCTTTCTGGTTTTTAGACTTTTTTCGCCTGGCCCTTTTGCCCCGGGGGGGGGGGGGGCGAGAGATTTCTTTGTAGTGCTGATTTGCTCTCCCAGGTTGCTTGGTTGGCCAAAAAGGGCGTATGCGTTTTTTCCTGAATATATTCAGGAAAAAACGCATACGCCCTTTTTGGCCAACCGCATCATTGTCCACGTTCTGGCGCTTTTCATGTGCTATCGGGGCCATTCCGATGTACCCGTTGACATCCGTTTCCTGCAGTTCTGCCTTGCGTTCAGCGCCTCTTCGTAGCCTGACCTCAATATATTTTGGGGCGATAGTTATCGTTTAGAACTCTGCAGGTTTGGGAAGTGCAGGGCCCCTGAGCTCCATTTCCCAAGTCGCTTTTTTGTGAGTGGGACGCAACACGGCTGGATGGCTTCACGCCCTATTGTCGATCCGCGGTGGCAGGCTGAACCGCTGGTGAATTCTTCTTCGTGATGGGAAATGAGAGTGACATGTGCCCGACCAAACACCTCCAGCGAGTCTCTCATTGGTTCCCCCTCTTGCAGTTCATCCTGCGGACAAATTGCAGACGGTACGAAAGAGGCATGGAAAGGCGCCGAGACTCCAAGTGGGGAGATTGTTAGTAAGGGGGCCTGAATGGAGAACACGAGCACCAGGAGAGGAAAACTGAGGTGAGTTTCAGAAAGCTTTCCCGATCCCACGGTGTAGCATCCGCTGGGTTTCCAATGAGTGCTTTCGCTGTCGGAAGATTGCGTTGAACCTGGAGAGTTGGGAGCCATGGAATGGGGAGCACGCAGGATTCCTTTCAAGGGTCTGCATTTGCTTTCCCAACCTCACCAATCGTCTCAGCCCCAAGAGTGTCCAGCCTTCTGTCTTCTGCCGCTGGGGCTGTAGATGTGGTCAATCCTGGTTGCATGCCAGTCCCTGAACGCATTTTGGAAGAATTTCTCTCTGTTTTGCCCTGCTTGTTTCTTCTTTGTGTTGGAAATGTATCCTCAGAATGGGTCTGAGCTGATTTTCCCTGCTGGTTTTAGGCCGCTTTACACACACTTGATGCACTTACACAGAGATATCAAGACTTAGCTTTTAAGATGCTTACTAGTCGGATAGATACTTGTGCGATGAACAGGGTCTGGTGAGTCCAGTTGATTGAACAAGGAGTAGGTCGTGTCCATTCCATATTCGGTTTTCGGAAGGGTATCTGTGCTCATTTCAAACTCGAGTTTTATGCGTCACCGCACCTCACCTTTCCCCTGAAGCAGGCATAAGTGTGTTTTCTAAAAGCGTGACTCTGTTCTGTTTGGGGATTCCGTTCATGGGGCGCGATTTTTACATTCCCTCGATAAGTGATATCATAAGTTTCTTTTTTTGTGGGACTTATTTCACTGAGGATGATCGTACCTAAATCCACTCAGGATGCTGCTACCAGCCTCATGACGTGGATTTCATGGCTGAGTGACACTCCATTGGACCTACGTAGCACCACTTGTCCACTTGTCCACTTGTCTTTGTCCACTTGTCCACTCGTCTTTGTCCACTTGGCTCTTTCCTGGGATATGAAACGTGTACCGGAGTGGAGGTTCTTGTCAAGACAGCAGCCCTCAACTTTGGGGTCCCTGTGTCTGGTTGATTTTTTCATTTTCCCAAGGTCAACGCCCATGTGTGGAAGTGCCCTATGCTCTGTGGTTCTGTGTTTGACATGGTTTGGGAAAGAGGATACACTTGTGAAGATTGGCTGTTGGCCATTGACATCCCGCCCATCAGCTTAACAAGGCTCCCTTGACTCCGTGGGCTGTCCTGCCTTTCTGGTTTTTAGACTTTTTTCGCCTGGCCCTTTTGCCCCGGGGGGGGGGGGCGAGAGATTTCTTTGTAGTGCTGATTTGCTCTCCCAGGTTGCTTGGTTGGCCAAAAAGGGCGTATGCGTTTTTTCCTGAATATATTCAGGAAAAAACGCATACGCCCTTTTTGGCCAACCGCATCATTGTCCACGTTCTGGCGCTTTTCATGTGCTATCGGGGCCATTCCGATGTACCCGTTGACATCCGTTTCCTGCAGTTCTGCCTTGCGTTCAGCGCCTCTTCGTAGCCTGACCTCAATATATTTTGGGGCGATAGTTATCGTTTAGAACTCTGCAGGTTTGGGAAGTGCAGGGCCCCTGAGCTCCATTTCCCAAGTCGCTTTTTTGTGAGTGGGACGCAACACGGCTGGATGGCTTCACGCCCTATTGTCGATCCGCGGTGGCAGGCTGAACCGCTGGTGAATTCTTCTTCGTGATGGGAAATGAGAGTGACATGTGCCCGACCAAACACCTCCAGCGAGTCTCTCATTGGTTCCCCCTCTTGCAGTTCATCCTGCGGACAAATTGCAGACGGTACGAAAGAGGCATGGAAAGGCGCCGAGACTCCAAGTGGGGAGATTGTTAGTAAGGGGGCCTGAATGGAGAACACGAGCACCAGGAGAGGAAAACTGAGGTGAGTTTCAGAAAGCTTTCCCGATCCCACGGTGTAGCATCCGCTGGGTTTCCAATGAGTGCTTTCGCTGTCGGAAGATTGCGTTGAACCTGGAGAGTTGGGAGCCATGGAATGGGGAGCACGCAGGATTCCTTTCAAGGGTCTGCATTTGCTTTCCCAACCTCACCAATCGTCTCAGCCCCAAGAGTGTCCAGCCTTCTGTCTTCTGCCGCTGGGGCTGTAGATGTGGTCAATCCTGGTTGCATGCCAGTCCCTGAACGCATTTTGGAAGAATTTCTCTCTGTTTTGCCCTGCTTGTTTCTTCTTTGTGTTGGAAATGTATCCTCAGAATGGGTCTGAGCTGATTTTCCCTGCTGGTTTTAGGCCGCTTTACACACACTTGATGCACTTACACAGAGATATCAAGACTTAGCTTTTAAGATGCTTACTAGTCGGATAGATACTTGTGCGATGAACAGGGTCTGGTGAGTCCAGTTGATTGAGCAAGGAGTAGGTCGTGTCCATTCCATATTCGGTTTTCGGAAGGGTATCTGTGCTCATTTCAAACTCGAGTTTTATGCGTCACCGCACCTCACCTTTCCCCTGAAGCAGGCATAAGTGTGTTTTCTAAAAGCGTGACTCTGTTCTGTTTGGGGATTCCGTTCATGGGGAGCGATTTTTACATTCCCTCGATAAGTGATATCATAAGTTTCTTTTTTTGTGGGACTTATTTCACTGAGGATGATCGTACCTAAATCCACTCAGGATGCTGCTACCAGCCTCATGACGTGGATTTCATGGCTGAGTGACACTCCATTGGACCTACGTAGCACCACTTGTCCACTTGTCCACTTGTCTTTGTCCACTTGTCCACTCGTCTTTGTCCACTTGGCTCTTTCCTGGGATATGAAACGTGTACCGGAGTGGAGGTTCTTGTCAAGACAGCAGCCCTCAACTTTGGGGTCCCTGTGTCTGGTTGATTTTTTCATTTTCCCAAGGTCAACGCCCATGTGGGGAAGTGCCCTATGCTCTGTGGTTCTGTGTTTTACATGGTTTGGGAAAGAGGATACACTTGTGAAGATTGGCTGTTGGCCATTGACATCCCGCCCATCAGCTTAACAAGGCTCCCTTGACTCCGTGGGCTGTCCTGCCTTTCTGGTTTTTAGACTTTTTTCGCCTGGCCCTTTTGCCCCGGGGGGGGGGGGCGAGAGATTTCTTTGTAGTGCTGATTTGCTCTCCCAGGTTGCTTGGTTGGCCAAAAAGGGCGTATGCGTTTTTTCCTGAATATATTCAGGAAAAAACGCATACGCCCTTTTTGGCCAACCGCATCATTGTCCACGTTCTGGCGCTTTTCATGTGCTATCGGGGCCATTCCGATGTACCCGTTGACATCCGTTTCCTGCAGTTCTGCCTTGCGTTCAGCGCCTCTTCGTAGCCTGACCTCAATATATTTTGGGGCGATAGTTATCGTTTAGAACTCTGCAGGTTTGGGAAGTGCAGGGCCCCTGAGCTCCATTTCCCAAGTCGCTTTTTTGTGAGTGGGACGCAACACGGCTGGATGGCTTCACGCCCTATTGTCGATCCGCGGTGGCAGGCTGAACCGCTGGTGAATTCTTCTTCGTGATGGGAAATGAGAGTGACATGTGCCCGACCAAACACCTCCAGCGAGTCTCTCATTGGTTCCCCCTCTTGCAGTTCATCCTGCGGACAAATTGCAGACGGTACGAAAGAGGCATGGAAAGGCGCCGAGACTCCAAGTGGGGAGATTGTTAGTAAGGGGGCCTGAATGGAGAACACGAGCACCAGGAGAGGAAAACTGAGGTGAGTTTCAGAAAGCTTTCCCGATCCCACGGTGTAGCATCCGCTGGGTTTCCAATGAGTGCTTTCGCTGTCGGAAGATTGCGTTGAACCTGGAGAGTTGGGAGCCATGGAATGGGGAGCACGCAGGATTCCTTTCAAGGGTCTGCATTTGCTTTCCCAACCTCACCAATCGTCTCAGCCCCAAGAGTGTCCAGCCTTCTGTCTTCTGCCGCTGGGGCTGTAGATGTGGTCAATCCTGGTTGCATGCCAGTCCCTGAACGCATTTTGGAAGAATTTCTCTCTGTTTTGCCCTGCTTGTTTCTTCTTTGTGTTGGAAATGTATCCTCAGAATGGGTCTGAGCTGATTTTCCCTGCTGGTTTTAGGCCGCTTTACACACACTTGATGCACTTACACAGAGATATCAAGACTTAGCTTTTAAGATGCTTACTAGTCGGATAGATACTTGTGCGATGAACAGGGTCTGGTGAGTCCAGTTGATTGAGCAAGGAGTAGGTCGTGTCCATTCCATATTCGGTTTTCGGAAGGGTATCTGCTCATTTCAAACTCGAGTTTTATGCGTCACCGCACCTCACCTTTCCCCTGAAGCAGGCATAAGTGTGTTTTCTAAAAGCGTGACTCTGTTCTGTTTGGGGATTCCGTTCATGGGGAGCGATTTTTACATTCCCTCGATAAGTGATATCATAAGTTTCTTTTTTTGTGGGACTTATTTCACTGAGGATGATCGTACCTAAATCCACTCAGGATGCTGCTACCAGCCTCATGACGTGGATTTCATGGCTGAGTGACACTCCATTGGACCTACGTAGCACCACTTGTCCACTTGTCCACTTGTCTTTGTCCACTTGTCCACTCGTCTTTGTCCACTTGGCTCTTTCCTGGGATATGAAACGTGTACCGGAGTGGAGGTTCTTGTCAAGACAGCAGCCCTCAACTTTGGGGTCCCTGTGTCTGGTTGATTTTTTCATTTTCCCAAGGTCAACGCCCATGTGTGGAAGTGCCCTATGCTCTGTGGTTCTGTGTTTGACATGGTTTGGGAAAGAGGATACACTTGTGAAGATTGGCTGTTGGCCATTGACATCCCGCCCATCAGCTTAACAAGGCTCCCTTGACTCCGTGGGCTGTCCTGCCTTTCTGGTTTTTAGACTTTTTTCGCCTGGCCCTTTTGCCCCGGGGGGGGGGGCGAGAGATTTCTTTGTAGTGTTGATTTGCTCTCCCAGGTTGCTTGGTTGGCCAAAAAGGGCGTATGCGTTTTTTCCTGAATATATTCAGGAAAAAACGCATACGCCCTTTTTGGCCAACCGCATCATTGTCCACGTTCTGGCGCTTTTCATGTGCTATCGGGGCCATTCCGATGTACCCGTTGACATCCGTTTCCTGCAGTTCTGCCTTGCGTTCAGCGCCTCTTCGTAGCCTGACCTCAATATATTTTGGGGCGATAGTTATCGTTTAGAACTCTGCAGGTTTGGGAAGTGCAGGGCCCCTGAGCTCCATTTCCCAAGTCGCTTTTTTGTGAGTGGGACGCAACACGGCTGGATGGCTTCACGCCCTATTGTCGATCCGCGGTTGCAGGCTGAACCGCTGGTGAATTCTTCTTCGTGATGGGAAATGAGAGTGACATGTGCCCGACCAAACACCTCCAGCGAGTCTCTCATTGGTTCCCCCTCTTGCAGTTCATCTCGCGGACAAATTGCAGACGGTACGAAAGAGGCATGGAAAGGCGCCGAGACTCCAAGTGGGGAGATTGTTAGTAAGGGGGCCTGAATGGAGAACACGAGCACCAGGAGAGGAAAACTGAGGTGAGTTTCAGAAAGCTTTCCCGATCCCACGGTGTAGCATCCGCTGGGTTTCCAATGAGTGCTTTCGCTGTCGGAAGATTGCGTTGAACCTGGAGAGTTGGGAGCCATGGAATGGGGAGCACGCAGGATTCCTTTCAAGGGTCTGCATTTGCTTTCCCAACCTCACCAATCGTCTCAGCCCCAAGAGTGTCCAGCCTTCTGTCTTCTGCCGCTGGGGCTGTAGATGTGGTCAATCCTGGTTGCATGCCAGTCCCTGAACGCATTTTGGAAGAATTTCTCTCTGTTTTGCCCTGCTTGTTTCTTCTTTGTGTTGGAAATGTATCCTCAGAATGGGTCTGAGCTGATTTTCCCTGCTGGTTTTAGGCCGCTTTACACACACTTGATGCACTTACACAGAGATATCAAGACTTAGCTTTTAAGATGCTTACTAGTCGGATAGATACTTGTGCGATGAACAGGGTCTGGTGAGTCCAGTTGATTGAGCAAGGAGTAGGTCGTGTCCATTCCATATTCGGTTTTCGGAAGGGTATCTGTGCTCATTTCAAACTCGAGTTTTATGCGTCACCGCACCTCACCTTTCCCCTGAAGCAGGCATAAGTGTGTTTTCTAAAAGCGTGACTCTGTTCTGTTTGGGGATTCCGTTCATGGGGAGCGATTTTTACATTCCCTCGATAAGTGATATCATAAGTTTCTTTTTTTGTGGGACTTATTTCACTGAGGATGATCGTACCTAAATCCACTCAGGATGCTGCTACCAGCCTCATGACGTGGATTTCATGGCTGAGTGACACTCCATTGGACCTACGTAGCACCACTTGTCCACTTGTCCACTTGTCTTTGTCCACTTGTCCACTCGTCTTTGTCCACTTGGCTCTTTCCTGGGATATGAAACGTGTACCGGAGTGGAGGTTCTTGTCAAGACAGCAGCCCTCAACTTTGGGGTCCCTGTGTCTGGTTGATTTTTTCATTTTCCCAAGGTCAACGCCCATGTGTGGAAGTGCCCTATGCTCTGTGGTTCTGTGTTTGACATGGTTTGGGAAAGAGGATACACTTGTGAAGATTGGCTGTTGGCCATTGACATCCCGCCCATCAGCTTAACAAGGCTCCCTTGACTCCGTGGGCTGTCCTGCCTTTCTGGTTTTTAGACTTTTTTCGCCTGGCCCTTTTGCCCCGGGGGGGTGGGGCGAGAGATTTCTTTGTAGTGTTGATTTGCTCTCCCAGGTTGCTTGGTTGGCCAAAAAGGGCGTATGCGTTTTTTCCTGAATATATTCAGGAAAAAACGCATACGCCCTTTTTGGCCAACCGCATCATTGTCCACGTTCTGGCGCTTTTCATGTGCTATCGAGGCCATTCCGATGTACCCGTTGACATCCGTTTCCTGCAGTTCTACCTTGCGTTCAGCGCCTCTTCGTAGCCTGACCTCAATATATTTTGGGGCGATAGTTATCGTTTAGAACTCTGCAGGTTTGGGAAGTGCAGGGCCCCTGAGCTCCATTTCCCAAGTCGCTTTTTTGTGAGTGGGACGCAACACGGCTGGATGGCTTCACGCCCTATTGTCGATCCGCGGTGGCAGGCTGAACCGCTGGTGAATTCTTCTTCGTGATGGGAAATGAGAGTGACATGTGCCCGACCAAACACCTCCAGCGAGTCTCTCATTGGTTCCCCCTCTTGCAGTTCATCCCGCGGACAAATTGCAGACGGTACGAAAGAGGCATGGAAAGGCGCCGAGTCTCCAAGTGGGGAGATTGTTAGTAAGGGGGCCTGAATGGAGAACACGAGCACCAGGAGAGGAAAACTGAGGTGAGTTTCAGAAAGCTTTCCCGATCCCACGGTGTAGCATCCGCTGGGTTTCCAATGAGTGCTTTCGCTGTCGGAAGATTGCGTTGAACCTGGAGAGTTGGGAGCCATGGAATGGGGAGCACGCAGGATTCCTTTCAAGGGTCTGCATTTGCTTTCCCAACCTCACCAATCGTCTCAGCCCCAAGAGTGTCCAGCCTTCTGTCTTCTGCCGCTGGGGCTGTAGATGTGGTCAATCCTGGTTGCATGCCAGTCCCTGAACGCATTTTGGAAGAATTTCTCTCTGTTTTGCCCTGCTTGTTTCTTCTTTGTGTTGGAAATGTATCCTCAGAATGGGTCTGAGCTGATTTTCCCTGCTGGTTTTAGGCCGCTTTACACACACTTGATGCACTTACACAGAGATATCAAGACTTAGCTTTTAAGATGCTTACTAGTCGGATAGATACTTGTGCGATGAACAGGGTCTGGTGAGTCCAGTTGATTGAGCAAGGAGTAGGTCGTGTCCATTCCATATTCGGTTTTCGGAAGGGTATCTGTGCTCATTTCAAACTCGAGTTTTATGCGTCACCGCACCTCACCTTTCCCCTGAAGCAGGCATAAGTGTGTTTTCTAAAAGCGTGACTCTGTTCTGTTTGGGGATTCCGTTCATGGGGAGCGATTTTTACATTCCCTCGATAAGTGATATCATAAGTTTCTTTTTTTGTGGGACTTATTTCACTGAGGATGATCGTACCTAAATCCACTCAGGATGCTGCTACCAGCCTCATGACGTGGATTTCATGGCTGAGTGACACTCCATTGGACCTACGTAGCACCACTTGTCCACTTGTCCACTTGTCTTTGTCCACTTGTCCACTCGTCTTTGTCCACTTGGCTCTTTCCTGGGATATGAAACGTGTACCGGAGTGGAGGTTCTTGTCAAGACAGCAGCCCTCAACTTTGGGGTCCCTGTGTCTGGTTGATTTTTTCATTTTCCCAAGGTCAACGCCCATGTGTGGAAGTGCCCTATGCTCTGTGGTTCTGTGTTTGACATGGTTTGGGAAAGAGGATACACTTGTGAAGATTGGCTGTTGGCCATTGACATCCCGCCCATCAGCTTAACAAGGCTCCCTTGACTCCGTGGGCTGTCCTGCCTTTCTGGTTTTTAGACTTTTTTCGCCTGGCCCTTTTGCCCCGGGGGGGTGGGGCGAGAGATTTCTTTGTAGTGTTGATTTGCTCTCCCAGGTTGCTTGGTTGGCCAAAAAGGGCGTATGCGTTTTTTCCTGAATATATTCAGGAAAAAACGCATACGCCCTTTTTGGCCAACCGCATCATTGTCCACGTTCTGGCGCTTTTCATGTGCTATCGAGGCCATTCCGATGTACCCGTTGACATCCGTTTCCTGCAGTTCTACCTTGCGTTCAGCGCCTCTTCGTAGCCTGACCTCAATATATTTTGGGGCGATAGTTATCGTTTAGAACTCTGCAGGTTTGGGAAGTGCAGGGCCCCTGAGCTCCATTTCCCAAGTCGCTTTTTTGTGAGTGGGACGCAACACGGCTGGATGGCTTCACGCCCTATTGTCGATCCGCGGTGGCAGGCTGAACCGCTGGTGAATTCTTCTTCGTGATGGGAAATGAGAGTGACATGTGCCCGACCAAACACCTCCAGCGAGTCTCTCATTGGTTCCCCCTCTTGCAGTTCATCCCGCGGACAAATTGCAGACGGTACGAAAGAGGCATGGAAAGGCGCCGAGTCTCCAAGTGGGGAGATTGTTAGTAAGGGGGCCTGAATGGAGAACACGAGCACCAGGAGAGGAAAACTGAGGTGAGTTTCAGAAAGCTTTCCCGATCCCACGGTGTAGCATCCGCTGGGTTTCCAATGAGTGCTTTCGCTGTCGGAAGATTGCGTTGAACCTGGAGAGTTGGGAGCCATGGAATGGGGAGCACGCAGGATTCCTTTCAAGGGTCTGCATTTGCTTTCCCAACCTCACCAATCGTCTCAGCCCCAAGAGTGTCCAGCCTTCTGTCTTCTGCCGCTGGGGCTGTAGATGTGGTCAATCCTGGTTGCATGCCAGTCCCTGAACGCATTTTGGAAGAATTTCTCTCTGTTTTGCCCTGCTTGTTTCTTCTTTGTGTTGGAAATGTATCCTCAGAATGGGTCTGAGCTGATTTTCCCTGCTGGTTTTAGGCCGCTTTACACACACTTGATGCACTTACACAGAGATATCAAGACTTAGCTTTTAAGATGCTTACTAGTCGGATAGATACTTGTGCGATGAACAGGGTCTGGTGAGTCCAGTTGATTGAGCAAGGAGTAGGTCGTGTCCATTCCATATTCGGTTTTCGGAAGGGTATCTGTGCTCATTTCAAACTCGAGTTTTATGCGTCACCGCACCTCACCTTTCCCCTGAAGCAGGCATAAGTGTGTTTTCTAAAAGCGTGACTCTGTTCTGTTTGGGGATTCCGTTCATGGGGAGCGATTTTTACATTCCCTCGATAAGTGATATCATAAGTTTCTTTTTTTGTGAGACTTATTTCACTGAGGATGATCGTACCTAAATCCACTCAGGATGCTGCTACCAGCCTCATGACGTGGATTTCATGGCTGAGTGACACTCCATTGGACCTACGTAGCACCACTTGTCCACTTGTCCACTTGTCTTTGTCCACTTGTCCACTCGTCTTTGTCCACTTGGCTCTTTCCTGGGATATGAAACGTGTACCGGAGTGGAGGTTCTTGTCAAGACAGCAGCCCTCAACTTTGGGGTCCCTGTGTCTGGTTGATTTTTTCATTTTCCCAAGGTCAACGCCCATGTGTGGAAGTGCCCTATGCTCTGTGGTTCTGTGTTTGACATGGTTTGGGAAAGAGGATACACTTGTGAAGATTGGCTGTTGGCCATTGACATCCCGCCCATCAGCTTAACAAGGCTCCCTTGACTCCGTGGGCTGTCCTGCCTTTCTGGTTTTTAGACTTTTTTCGCCTGGCCCTTTTGCCCCGGGGGGGGGGCGAGAGATTTCTTTGTAGTGCTGATTTGCTCTCCCAGGTTGCTTGGTTGGCCAAAAAGGGCGTATGCGTTTTTTCCTGAATATATTCAGGAAAAAACGCATACGCCCTTTTTGGCCAACCGCATCATTGTCCACGTTCTGGCGCTTTTCATGTGCTATCGGGGCCATTCCGATGTACCCGTTGACATCCGTTTCCTGCAGTTCTGCCTTGCGTTCAGCGCCTCTTCGTAGCCTGACCTCAATATATTTTGGGGCGATAGTTATCGTTTAGAACTCTGCAGGTTTGGGAAGTGCAGTGCCCCTGAGCTCCATTTCCCAAGTCGCTTTTTTGTGAGTGGGACGCAACACGGCTGGATGGCTTCACGCCCTATTGTCGATCCGCGGTGGCAGGCTGAACCGCTGGTGAATTCTTCTTCGTGATGGGAAATGAGAGTGACATGTGCCCGACCAAACACCTCCAGCGAGTCTCTCATTGGTTCCCCCTCTTGCAGTTCATCCTGCGGACAAATTGCAGACGGTACGAAAGAGGCATGGAAAGGCGCCGAGACTCCAAGTGGGGAGATTGTTAGTAAGGGGGCCTGAATGGAGAACACGAGCACCAGGAGAGGAAAACTGAGGTGAGTTTCAGAAAGCTTTCCCGATCCCACGGTGTAGCATCCGCTGGGTTTCCAATGAGTGCTTTCGCTGTCGGAAGATTGCGTTGAACCTGGAGAGTTGGGAGCCATGGAATGGGGAGCACGCAGGATTCCTTTCAAGGGTCTGCATTTGCTTTCCCAACCTCACCAATCGTCTCAGCCCCAAGAGTGTCCAGCCTTATGTCTTCTGCCGCTGGGGCTGTAGATGTGGTCAATCCTGGTTGCATGCCAGTCCCTGAACGCATTTTGGAAGAATTTCTCTCTGTTTTGCCCTGCTTGTTTCTTCTTTGTGTTGGAAATGTATCCTCAGAATGGGTCTGAGCTGATTTTCCCTGCTGGTTTTAGGCCGCTTTACACACCCTTGATGCACTTACACAGAGATATCAAGACTTAGCTTTTAAGATGCTTACTAGTCGGATAGATACTTGTGCGATGAACAGGGTCTGGTGAGTCCAGTTGATTGAGCAAGGAGTAGGTCGTGTCCATTCCATATTCGGTTTTCGGAAGGGTATCTGTGCTCATTTCAAACTCGAGTTTTATGCGTCACCGCACCTCACCTTTCCCCTGAAGCAGGCATAAGTGTGTTTTCTAAAAGCGTGACTCTGTTCTGTTTGGGGATTCCGTTCATGGGGAGCGATTTTTACATTCCCTCGATAAGTGATATCATAAGTTTCTTTTTTTGTGGGACTTATTTCACTGAGGATGATCGTACCTAAATCCACTCAGGATGCTGCTACCAGCCTCATGACGTGGATTTCATGGCTGAGTGACACTCCATTGGACCTACGTAGCACCACTTGTCCACTTGTCTTTGTCCACTTGTCCACTCGTCTTTGTCCACTTGGCTCTTTCCTGGGATATGAAACGTGTACCGGAGTGGAGGTTCTTGTCAAGACAGCAGCCCTCAACTTTGGGGTCCCTGTGTCTGGTTGATTTTTTCATTTTCCCAAGGTCAACGCCCATGTGTGGAAGTGCCCTATGCTCTGTGGTTCTGTGTTTGACATGGTTTGGGAAAGAGGATACACTTGTGAAGATTGGCTGTTGGCCATTGACATCCCGCCCATCAGCTTAACAAGGCTCCCTTGACTCCGTGGGCTGTCCTGCCTTTCTGGTTTTTAGACTTTTTTCGCCTGGCCCTTTTGCCCCGGGGGGGGGGCGAGAGATTTCTTTGTAGTGTTGATTTGCTCTCCCAGGTTGCTTGGTTGGCCAAAAAGGGCGTATGCGTTTTTTCCTGAATATATTCAGGAAAAAACGCATACGCCCTTTTTGGCCAACCGCATCATTGTCCACGTTCTGGCGCTTTTCATGTGCTATCGGGGCCATTCCGATGTACCCGTTGACATCCGTTTCCTGCAGTTCTGCCTTGCGTTCAGCGCCTCTTCGTAGCCTGACCTCAATATATTTTGGGGCGATAGTTATCGTTTAGAACTCTGCAGGTTTGGGAAGTGCAGGGCCCCTGAGCTCCATTTCCCAAGTCGCTTTTTTGTGAGTGGGACGCAACACGGCTGGATGGCTTCACGCCCTATTGTCGATCCGCGGTTGCAGGCTGAACCGCTGGTGAATTCTTCTTCGTGATGGGAAATGAGAGTGACATGTGCCCGACCAAACACCTCCAGCGAGTCTCTCATTGGTTCCCCCTCTTGCAGTTCATCCCGCGGACAAATTGCAGACGGTACGAAAGAGGCATGGAAAGGCGCCGAGACTCCAAGTGGGGAGATTGTTAGTAAGGGGGCCTGAATGGAGAACACGAGCACCAGGAGAGGAAAACTGAGGTGAGTTTCAGAAAGCTTTCCCGATCCCACGGTGTAGCATCCGCTGGGTTTCCAATGAGTGCTTTCGCTGTCGGAAGATTGCGTT
Source organism: Kogia breviceps (assembly GCF_026419965.1). NCBI lineage: Eukaryota > Metazoa > Chordata > Mammalia > Artiodactyla > Physeteridae > Kogia > Kogia breviceps. Next base: position 168,448 of record NW_026711606.1, read on the forward strand.
GAACCTGGAGAGTTGGGAGCCATGGAATGGGGAGCACGCAGGATTCCTTTCAAGGGTCTGCATTTGCTTTCCCAACCTCACCAATCGTCTCAGCCCCAAGAGTGTCCAGCCTTCTGTCTTCTGCCGCTGGGGCTGTAGATGTGGTCAATCCTGGTTGCATGCCAGTCCCTGAACGCATTTTGGAAGAATTTCTCTCTGTTTTGCCCTGCTTGTTTCTTCTTTGTGTTGGAAATGTATCCTCAGAATGGGTCTGAGCTGATTTTCCCTGCTGGTTTTAGGCCGCTTTACACACACTTGATGCACTTACACAGAGATATCAAGACTTAGCTTTTAAGATGCTTACTAGTCGGATAGATACTTGTGCGATGAACAGGGTCTGGTGAGTCCAGTTGATTGAGCAAGGAGTAGGTCGTGTCCATTCCATATTCGGTTTTCGGAAGGGTATCTGTGCTCATTTCAAACTCGAGTTTTATGCGTCACCGCACCTCACCTTTCCCCTGAAGCAGGCATAAGTGTGTTTTCTAAAAGCGTGACTCTGTTCTGTTTGGGGATTCCGTTCATGGGGAGCGATTTTTACATTCCCTCGATAAGTGATATCATAAGTTTCTTTTTTTGTGGGACTTATTTCACTGAGGATGATCGTACCTAAATCCACTCAGGATGCTGCTACCAGCCTCATGACGTGGATTTCATGGCTGAGTGACACTCCATTGGACCTACGTAGCACCACTTGTCCACTTGTCCACTTGTCTTTGTCCACTTGTCCACTCGTCTTTGTCCACTTGGCTCTTTCCTGGGATATGAAACGTGTACCGGAGTGGAGGTTCTTGTCAAGACAGCAGCCCTCAACTTTGGGGTCCCTGTGTCTGGTTGATTTTTTCATTTTCCCAAGGTCAACGCCCATGTGTGGAAGTGCCCTATGCTCTGTGGTTCTGTGTTTGACATGGTTTGGGAAAGAGGATACACTTGTGAAGATTGGCTGTTGGCCATTGACATCCCGCCCATCAGCTTAACAATGCTCCCTTGACTCCGTGGGCTGTCCTGCCTTTCTGGTTTTTAGACTTTCTTCGCCTGGCCCTTTTGCCCCCGGGGGGGGGGGCGAGAGATTTCTTTGTAGTGTTGATTTGCTCTCCCAGGTTGCTTGGTTGGCCAAAAAGGGCGTATGCGTTTTTTCCTGAATATATTCAGGAAAAAACGCATACGCCCTTTTTGGCCAACCGCATCATTGTCCACGTTCTGGCGCTTTTCATGTGCTATCGGGGCCATTCCGATGTACCCGTTGACATCCGTTTCCTGCAGTTCTGCCTTGCGTTCAGCGCCTCTTCGTAGCCTGACCTCAATATATTTTGGGGCGATAGTTATCGTTTAGAACTCTGCAGGTTTGGGAAGTGCAGGGCCCCTGAGCTCCATTTCCCAAGTCGCTTTTTTGTGAGTGGGACGCAACACGGCTGGATGGCTTCACGCCCTATTGTCGATCCGCGGTTGCAGGCTGAACCGCTGGTGAATTCTTCTTCGTGATGGGAAATGAGAGTGACATGTGCCCGACCAGACACCTCCAGCGAGTCTCTCATTGGTTCCCCCTCTTGCAGTTCATCCTGCGGACAAATTGCAGACGGTACGAAAGAGGCATGGAAAGGCGACGAGTCTCCAAGTGGGGAGATTGTTAGTAAGGGGGCCTGAATGGAGAACACGAGCACCAGGAGAGGAAAACTGAGGTGAGTTTCAGAAAGCTTTCCCGATCCCACGGTGTAGCATCCGCTCGGTTTCCAATGAGTGCTTTCGCTGTCGGAAGATTGCGTTGAACCTGGAGAGTTGGGAGCCATGGAATGGGGAGCACGCAGGATTCCTTTCAAGGGTCTGCATTTGCTTTCCCAACCTCACCAATCGTCTCAGCCCCAAGAGTGTCCAGCCTTATGTCTTCTGCCGCTGGGGCTGTAGATGTGGTCAATCCTGGTTGCATGCCAGTCCCTGAACGCATTTTGGAAGAATTTCTCTCTGTTTTGCCCTGCTTGTTTCTTCTTTGTGTTGGAAATGTATCCTCAGAATGGGTCTGAGCTGATTTTCCCTGCTGGTTTTAGGCCGCTTTACACACACTTGATGCACTTACACAGAGATATCAAGACTTAGCTTTTAAGATGCTTACTAGTCGGATAGATACTTGTGCGATGAACAGGGTCTGGTGAGTCCAGTTGATTGAGCAAGGAGTAGGTCGTGTCCATTCCATATTCGGTTTTCGGAAGGGTATCTGTGCTCATTTCAAACTCGAGTTTTATGCGTCACCGCACCTCACCTTTCCCCTGAAGCAGGCATAAGTGTGTTTTCTAAAAGCGTGACTCTGTTCTGTTTGGGGATTCCGTTCATGGGGAGCGATTTTTACATTCCCTCGATAAGTGATATCATAAGTTTCTTTTTTTGTGAGACTTATTTCACTGAGGATGATCGTACCTAAATCCACTCAGGATGCTGCTACCAGCCTCATGACGTGGATTTCATGGCTGAGTGACACTCCATTGGACCTACGTAGCACCACTTGTCCACTTGTCCACTTGTCTTTGTCCACTTGTCCACTCGTCTTTGTCCACTTGGCTCTTTCCTGGGATATGAAACGTGTACCGGAGTGGAGGTTCTTGTCAAGACAGCAGCCCTCAACTTTGGGGTCCCTGTGTCTGGTTGATTTTTTCATTTTCCCAAGGTCAACGCCCATGTGTGGAAGTGCCCTATGCTCTGTGGTTCTGTGTTTGACATGGTTTGGGAAAGAGGATACACTTGTGAAGATTGGCTGTTGGCCATTGACATCCCGCCCATCAGCTTAACAAGGCTCCCTTGACTCCGTGGGCTGTCCTGCCTTTCTGGTTTTTAGACTTTTTTCGCCTGGCCCTTTTGCCCCGGGGGGGGGGGGCGAGAGATTTCTTTGTAGTGCTGATTTGCTCTCCCAGGTTGCTTGGTTGGCCAAAAAGGGCGTATGCGTTTTTTCCTGAATATATTCAGGAAAAAACGCATACGCCCTTTTTGGCCAACCGCATCATTGTCCACGTTCTGGCGCTTTTCATGTGCTATCGGGGCCATTCCGATGTACCCGTTGACATCCGTTTCCTGCAGTTCTGCCTTGCGTTCAGCGCCTCTTCGTAGCCTGACCTCAATATATTTTGGGGCGATAGTTATCGTTTAGAACTCTGCAGGTTTGGGAAGTGCAGGGCCCCTGAGCTCCATTTCCCAAGTCGCTTTTTTGTGAGTGGGACGCAACACGGCTGGATGGCTTCACGCCCTATTGTCGATCCGCGGTGGCAGGCTGAACCGCTGGTGAATTCTTCTTCGTGATGGGAAATGAGAGTGACATGTGCCCGACCAAACACCTCCAGCGAGTCTCTCATTGGTTCCCCCTCTTGCAGTTCATCCTGCGGACAAATTGCAGACGGTACGAAAGAGGCATGGAAAGGCGCCGAGACTCCAAGTGGGGAGATTGTTAGTAAGGGGGCCTGAATGGAGAACACGAGCACCAGGAGAGGAAAACTGAGGTGAGTTTCAGAAAGCTTTCCCGATCCCACGGTGTAGCATCCGCTGGGTTTCCAATGAGTGCTTTCGCTGTCGGAAGATTGCGTTGAACCTGGAGAGTTGGGAGCCATGGAATGGGGAGCACGCAGGATTCCTTTCAAGGGTCTGCATTTGCTTTCCCAACCTCACCAATCGTCTCAGCCCCAAGAGTGTCCAGCCTTATGTCTTCTGCCGCTGGGGCTGTAGATGTGGTCAATCCTGGTTGCATGCCAGTCCCTGAACGCATTTTGGAAGAATTTCTCTCTGTTTTGCCCTGCTTGTTTCTTCTTTGTGTTGGAAATGTATCCTCAGAATGGGTCTGAGCTGATTTTCCCTGCTGGTTTTAGGCCGCTTTACACACACTTGATGCACTTACACAGAGATATCAAGACTTAGCTTTTAAGATGCTTACTAGTCGGATAGATACTTGTGCGATGAACAGGGTCTGGTGAGTCCAGTTGATTGAGCAAGGAGTAGGTCGTGTCCATTCCATATTCGGTTTTCGGAAGGGTATCTGTGCTCATTTCAAACTCGAGTTTTATGCGTCACCGCACCTCACCTTTCCCCTGAAGCAGGCATAAGTGTGTTTTCTAAAAGCGTGACTCTGTTCTGTTTGGGGATTCCGTTCATGGGGAGCGATTTTTACATTCCCTCGATAAGTGATATCATAAGTTTCTTTTTTTGTGGGACTTATTTCACTGAGGATGATCGTACCTAAATCCACTCAGGATGCTGCTACCAGCCTCATGACGTGGATTTCATGGCTGAGTGACACTCCATTGGACCTACGTAGCACCACTTGTCCACTTGTCCACTTGTCTTTGTCCACTTGTCCACTCGTCTTTGTCCACTTGGCTCTATCCTGGGATATGAAACGTGTACCGGAGTGGAGGTTCTTGTCAAGACAGCAGCCCTTAACTTTGGGGTCCCTGTGTCTGGTTGATTTTTTCATTTTCCCAAGGTCAACGCCCATGTGTGGAAGTGCCCTATGCTCTGTGGTTCTGTGTTTGACATGGTTTGGGAAAGAGGATACACTTGTGAAGATTGGCTGTTGGCCATTGACATCCCGCCCATCAGCTTAACAAGACTCCCTTGACTCCGTGGGCTGTCCTGCCTTTCTGGTTTTTAGACTTTTTTCGCCTGGCCCTTTTGCCCCGGGGGGGGGGGGCGAGAGATTTCTTTGTAGTGTTGATTTGCTCTCCCAGGTTGCTTGGTTGGCCAAAAAGGGCGTATGCGTTTTTTCCTGAATATATTCAGGAAAAAACGCATACGCCCTTTTTGGCCAACCGCATCATTGTCCACGTTCTGGCGCTTTTCATGTGCTATCGGGGCCATTCCGATGTACCCGTTGACATCCGTTTCCTGCAGTTCTGCCTTGCGTTCAGCGCCTCTTCGTAGCCTGACCTCAATATATTTTGGGGCGATAGTTATCGTTTAGAACTCTGCAGGTTTGGGAAGTGCAGGGCCCCTGAGCTCCATTTCCCAAGTCGCTTTTTTGTGAGTGGGACGCAACACGGCTGGATGGCTTCACGCCCTATTGTCGATCCGCGGTGGCAGGCTGAACCGCTGGTGAATTCTTCTTCGTGATGGGAAATGAGAGTGACATGTGCCCGACCAAACACCTCCAGCGAGTCTCTCATTGGTTCCCCCTCTTGCAGTTCATCCTGCGGACAAATTGCAGACGGTACGAAAGAGGCATGGAAAGGCGCCGAGACTCCAAGTGGGGAGATTGTTAGTAAGGGGGCCTGAATGGAGAACACGAGCACCAGGAGAGGAAAACTGAGGTGAGTTTCAGAAAGCTTTCCCGATCCCACGGTGTAGCATCCGCTGGGTTTCCAATGAGTGCTTTCGCTGTCGGAAGATTGCGTTGAACCTGGAGAGTTGGGACCCATGGAATGGGGAGCACGCAGGATTCCTTTCAAGGGTCTGCATTTGCTTTCCCAACCTCACCAATCGTCTCAGCCCCAAGAGTGTCCAGCCTTATGTCTTCTGCCGCTGGGGCTGTAGATGTGGTCAATCCTGGTTGCATGCCAGTCCCTGAACGCATTTTGGAAGAATTTCTCTCTGTTTTGCCCTGCTTGTTTCTTCTTTGTGTTGGAAATGTATCCTCAGAATGGGTCTGAGCTGATTTTCCCTGCTGGTTTTAGGCCGCTTTACACACACTTGATGCACTTACACAGAGATATCAAGACTTAGCTTTTAAGATGCTTACTAGTCGGATAGATACTTGTGCGATGAACAGGGTCTGGTGAGTCCAGTTGATTGAGCAAGGAGTAGGTCGTGTCCATTCCATATTCGGTTTTCGGAAGGGTATCTGTGCTCATTTCAAACTCGAGTTTTATGCGTCACCGCACCTCACCTTTCCCCTGAAGCAGGCATAAGTGTGTTTTCTAAAAGCGTGACTCTGTTCTGTTTGGGGATTCCGTTCATGGGGAGCGATTTTTACATTCCCTCGATAAGTGATATCATAAGTTTCTTTTTTTGTGGGACTTATTTCACTGAGGATGATCGTACCTAAATCCACTCAGGATGCTGCTACCAGCCTCATGACGTGGATTTCATGGCTGAGTGACACTCCATTGGACCTACGTAGCACCACTTGTCCACTTGTCCACTTGTCTTTGTCCACTTGTCCACTCGTCTTTGTCCACTTGGCTCTATCCTGGGATATGAAACGTGTACCGGAGTGGAGGTTCTTGTCAAGACAGCAGCCCTTAACTTTGGGGTCCCTGTGTCTGGTTGATTTTTTCATTTTCCCAAGGTCAACGCCCATGTGTGGAAGTGCCCTATGCTCTGTGGTTCTGTGTTTGACATGGTTTGGGAAAGAGGATACACTTGTGAAGATTGGCTGTTGGCCATTGACATCCCGCCCATCAGCTTAACAAGACTCCCTTGACTCCGTGGGCTGTCCTGCCTTTCTGGTTTTTAGACTTTTTTCGCCTGGCCCTTTTGCCCCGGGGGGGGGCGAGAGATTTCTTTGTAGTGCTGATTTGCTCTCCCAGGTTGCTTGGTTGGCCAAAAAGGGCGTATGCGTTTTTTCCTGAATATATTCAGGAAAAAACGCATACGCCCTTTTTGGCCAACCGCATCATTGTCCACGTTCTGGCGCTTTTCATGTGCTATCGGGGCCATTCCGATGTACCCGTTGACATCCGTTTCCTGCAGTTCTGCCTTGCGTTCAGCGCCTCTTCGTAGCCTGACCTCAATATATTTTGGGGCGATAGTTATCGTTTAGAACTCTGCAGGTTTGGGAAGTGCAGGGCCCCTGAGCTCCATTTCCCAAGTCGCTTTTTTGTGAGTGGGACGCAACACGGCTGGATGGCTTCACGCCCTATTGTCGATCCGCGGTGGCAGGCTGAACCGCTGGTGAATTCTTCTTCGTGATGGGAAATGAGAGTGACATGTGCCCGACCAAACACCTCCAGCGAGTCTCTCATTGGTTCCCCCTCTTGCAGTTCATCCTGCGGACAAATTGCAGACGGTACGAAAGAGGCATGGAAAGGCGCCGAGACTCCAAGTGGGGAGATTGTTAGTAAGGGGGCCTGAATGGAGAACACGAGCACCAGGAGAGGAAAACTGAGGTGAGTTTCAGAAAGCTTTCCCGATCCCACGGTGTAGCATCCGCTGGGTTTCCAATGAGTGCTTTCGCTGTCGGAAGATTGCGTTGAACCTGGAGAGTTGGGAGCCATGGAATGGGGAGCACGCAGGATTCCTTTCAAGGGTCTGCATTTGCTTTCCCAACCTCACCAATCGTCTCAGCCCCAAGAGTGTCCAGCCTTCTGTCTTCTGCCGCTGGGGCTGTAGATGTGGTCAATCCTGGTTGCATGCCAGTCCCTGAACGCATTTTGGAAGAATTTCTCTCTGTTTTGCCCTGCTTGTTTCTTCTTTGTGTTGGAAATGTATCCTCAGAATGGGTCTGAGCTGATTTTCCCTGCTGGTTTTAGGCCGCTTTACACACACTTGATGCACTTACACAGAGATATCAAGACTTAGCTTTTAAGATGCTTACTAGTCGGATAGATACTTGTGCGATGAACAGGGTCTGGTGAGTCCAGTTGATTGAGCAAGGAGTAGGTCGTGTCCATTCCATATTCGGTTTTCGGAAGGGTATCTGTGCTCATTTCAAACTCGAGTTTTATGCGTCACCGCACCTCACCTTTCCCCTGAAGCAGGCATAAGTGTGTTTTCTAAAAGCGTGACTCTGTTCTGTTTGGGGATTCCGTTCATGGGGAGCGATTTTTACATTCCCTCGATAAGTGATATCATAAGTTTCTTTTTTTGTGGGACTTATTTCACTGAGGATGATCGTACCTAAATCCACTCAGGATGCTGCTACCAGCCTCATGACGTGGATTTCATGGCTGAGTGACACTCCATTGGACCTACGTAGCACCACTTGTCCACTTGTCCACTTGTCTTTGTCCACTTGTCCACTCGTCTTTGTCCACTTGGCTCTTTCCTGGGATATGAAACGTGTACCGGAGTGGAGGTTCTTGTCAAGACAGCAGCCCTCAACTTTGGGGTCCCTGTGTCTGGTTGATTTTTTCATTTTCCCAAGGTCAACGCCCATGTGTGGAAGTGCCCTATGCTCTGTGGTTCTGTGTTTTACATGGTTTGGGAAAGAGGATACACTTGTGAAGATTGGCTGTTGGCCATTGACATCCCGCCCATCAGCTTAACAAGGCTCCCTTGACTCCGTGGGCTGTCCTGCCTTTCTGGTTTTTAGACTTTTTTCGCCTGGCCCTTTTGCCCCGGGGGGGGGGGGCGAGAGATTTCTTTGTAGTGCTGATTTGCTCTCCCAGGTTGCTTGGTTGGCCAAAAAGGGCGTATGCGTTTTTTCCTGAATATATTCAGGAAAAAACGCATACGCCCTTTTTGGCCAACCGCATCATTGTCCACGTTCTGGCGCTTTTCATGTGCTATCGGGGCCATTCCGATGTACCCGTTGACATCCGTTTCCTGCAGTTCTGCCTTGCGTTCAGCGCCTCTTCGTAGCCTGACCTCAATATATTTTGGGGCGATAGTTATCGTTTAGAACTCTGCAGGTTTGGGAAGTGCAGGGCCCCTGAGCTCCATTTCCCAAGTCGCTTTTTTGTGAGTGGGACGCAACACGGCTGGATGGCTTCACGCCCTATTGTCGATCCGCGGTGGCAGGCTGAACCGCTGGTGAATTCTTCTTCGTGATGGGAAATGAGAGTGACATGTGCCCGACCAAACACCTCCAGCGAGTCTCTCATTGGTTCCCCCTCTTGCAGTTCATCCTGCGGACAAATTGCAGACGGTACGAAAGAGGCATGGAAAGGCGCCGAGACTCCAAGTGGGGAGATTGTTAGTAAGGGGGCCTGAATGGAGAACACGAGCACCAGGAGAGGAAAACTGAGGTGAGTTTCAGAAAGCTTTCCCGATCCCACGGTGTAGCATCCGCTGGGTTTCCAATGAGTGCTTTCGCTGTCGGAAGATTGCGTTGAACCTGGAGAGTTGGGAGCCATGGAATGGGGAGCACGCAGGATTCCTTTCAAGGGTCTGCATTTGCTTTCCCAACCTCACCAATCGTCTCAGCCCCAAGAGTGTCCAGCCTTCTGTCTTCTGCCGCTGGGGCTGTAGATGTGGTCAATCCTGGTTGCATGCCAGTCCCTGAACGCATTTTGGAAGAATTTCTCTCTGTTTTGCCCTGCTTGTTTCTTCTTTGTGTTGGAAATGTATCCTCAGAATGGGTCTGAGCTGATTTTCCCTGCTGGTTTTAGGCCGCTTTACACACCCTTGATGCACTTACACAGAGATATCAAGACTTAGCTTTTAAGATGCTTACTAGTCGGATAGATACTTGTGCGATGAACAGGGTCTGGTGAGTCCAGTTGATTGAGCAAGGAGTAGGTCGTGTCCATTCCATATTCGGTTTTCGGAAGGGTATCTGTGCTCATTTCAAACTCGAGTTTTATGCGTCACCGCACCTCACCTTTCCCCTGAAGCAGGCATAAGTGTGTTTTCTAAAAGCGTGACTCTGTTCTGTTTGGGGATTCCGTTCATGGGGAGCGATTTTTACATTCCCTCGATAAGTGATATCATAAGTTTCTTTTTTTGTGGGACTTATTTCACTGAGGATGATCGTACCTAAATCCACTCAGGATGCTGCTACCAGCCTTATGACGTGGATTTCATGGCTGAGTGACACTCCATTGGACCTACGTAGCACCACTTGTCCAATTGTCCACTTGTCTTTGTCCACTTGTCCACTCGTCTTTGTCCACTTGGCTCTTTCCTGGGATATGAAACGTGTACCGGAGTGGAGGTTCTTGTCAAGACAGCAGCCCTCAACTTTGGGGTCCCTGTGTCTGGTTGATTTTTTCATTTTCCCAAGGTCAACGCCCATGTGTGGAAGTGCCCTATGCTCTGTGGTTCTGTGTTTTACATGGTTTGGGAAAGAGGATACACTTGTGAAGATTGGCTGTTGGCCATTGACATCCCGCCCATCAGCTTAACAAGGCTCCCTTGACTCCGTGGGCTGTCCTGCCTTTCTGGTTTTTAGACTTTCTTCGCCTGGCCCTTTTGCCCCCGGGGGGGGGGGGCGAGAGATTTCTTTGTAGTGCTGATTTGCTCTCCCAGGTTGCTTGGTTGGCCAAAAAGGGCGTATGCGTTTTTTCCTGAATATATTCAGGAAAAAACGCATACGCCCTTTTTGGCCAACCGCATCATTGTCCACGTTCTGGCGCTTTTCATGTGCTATCGGGGCCATTCCGATGTACCCGTTGACATCCGTTTCCTGCAGTTCTGCCTTGCGTTCAGCGCCTCTTCGTAGCCTGACCTCAATATATTTTGGGGCGATAGTTATCGTTTAGAACTCTGCAGGTTTGGGAAGTGCAGGGCCCCTGAGCTCCATTTCCCAAGTCGCTTTTTTGTGAGTGGGACGCAACACGGCTGGATGGCTTCACGCCCTATTGTCGATCCGCGGTTGCAGGCTGAACCGCTGGTGAATTCTTCTTCGTGATGGGAAATGAGAGTGACATGTGCCCGACCAGACACCTCCAGCGAGTCTCTCATTGGTTCCCCCTCTTGCAGTTCATCCTGCGGACAAATTGCAGACGGTACGAAAGAGGCATGGAAAGGCGCCGAGTCTCCAAGTGGGGAGATTGTTAGTAAGGGGGCCTGAATGGAGAACACGAGCACCAGGAGAGGAAAACTGAGGTGAGTTTCAGAAAGCTTTCCCGATCCCACGGTGTAGCATCCGCTCGGTTTCCAATGAGTGCTTTCGCTGTCGGAAGATTGCGTTGAACCTGGAGAGTTGGGAGCCATGGAATGGGGAGCACGCAGGATTCCTTTCAAGGGTCTGCATTTGCTTTCCCAACCTCACCAATCGTCTCAGGCCCAAGAGTGTCCAGCCTTATGTCTTCTGCCGCTGGGGCTGTAGATGTGGTCAATCCTGGTTGCATGCCAGTCCCTGAACGCATTTTGGAAGAATTTCTCTCTGTTTTGCCCTGCTTGTTTCTTCTTTGTGTTGGAAATGTATCCTCAGAATGGGTCTGAGCTGATTTTCCCTGCTGGTTTTAGGCCGCTTTACACACCCTTGATGCACTTACACAGAGATATCAAGACTTAGCTTTTAAGATGCTTACTAGTCGGATAGATACTTGTGCGATGAACAGGGTCTGGTGAGTCCAGTTGATTGAGCAAGGAGTAGGTCGTGTCCATTCCATATTCGGTTTTCGGAAGGGTATCTGTGCTCATTTCAAACTCGAGTTTTATGCGTCACCGCACCTCACCTTTCCCCTGAAGCAGGCATAAGTGTGTTTTCTAAAAGCGTGACTCTGTTCTGTTTGGGGATTCCGTTCATGGGGAGCGATTTTTACATTCCCTCGATAAGTGATATCATAAGTTTCTTTTTTTGTGGGACTTATTTCACTGAGGATGATCGTACCTAAATCCACTCAGGATGCTGCTACCAGCCTCATGACGTGGATTTCATGGCTGAGTGACACTCCATTGGACCTACGTAGCACCACTTGTCCACTTGTCCACTTGTCTTTGTCCACTTGTCCACTCGTCTTTGTCCACTTGGCTCTTTCCTGGGATATGAAACGTGTACCGGAGTGGAGGTTCTTGTCAAGACAGCAGCCCTTAACTTTGGGGTCCCTGTGTCTGGTTGATTTTTTCATTTTCCCAAGGTCAACGCCCATGTGTGGAAGTGCCCTATGCTCTGTGGTTCTGTGTTTGACATGGTTTGGGAAAGAGGATACACTTGTGAAGATTGGCTGTTGGCCATTGACATCCCGCCCATCAGCTTAACAAGACTCCCTTGACTCCGTGGGCTGTCCTGCCTTTCTGGTTTTTAGACTTTTTTCGCCTGGCCCTTTTGCCCCGGGGGGGGGGGCGAGAGATTTCTTTGTAGTGCTGATTTGCTCTCCCAGGTTGCTTGGTTGGCCAAAAAGGGCGTATGCGTTTTTTCCTGAATATATTCAGGAAAAAACGCATACGCCCTTTTTGGCCAACCGCATCATTGTCCACGTTCTGGCGCTTTTCATGTGCTATCGGGGCCATTCCGATGTACCCGTTGACATCCGTTTCCTGCAGTTCTGCCTTGCGTTCAGCGCCTCTTCGTAGCCTGACCTCAATATATTTTGGGGCGATAGTTATCGTTTAGAACTCTGCAGGTTTGGGAAGTTCAGGGCCCCTGAGCTCCATTTCCCAAGTCGCTTTTTTGTGAGTGGGACGCAACACGGCTGGATGGCTTCACGCCCTATTGTCGATCCGCGGTGGCAGGCTGAACCGCTGGTGAATTCTTCTTCGTGATGGGAAATGAGAGTGACATGTGCCCGACCAAACACCTCCAGCGAGTCTCTCATTGGTTCCCCCTCTTGCAGTTCATCCTGCGGACAAATTGCAGACGGTACGAAAGAGGCATGGAAAGGCGCCGAGACTCCAAGTGGGGAGATTGTTAGTAAGGGGGCCTGAATGGAGAACACGAGCACCAGGAGAGGAAAACTGAGGTGAGTTTCAGAAAGCTTTCCCGATCCCACGGTGTAGCATCCGCTGGGTTTCCAATGAGTGCTTTCGCTGTCGGAAGATTGCGTTGAACCTGGAGAGTTGGGACCCATGGAATGGGGAGCACGCAGGATTCCTTTCAAGGGTCTGCATTTGCTTTCCCAACCTCACCAATCGTCTCAGCCCCAAGAGTGTCCAGCCTTATGTCTTCTGCCGCTGGGGCTGTAGATGTGGTCAATCCTGGTTGCATGCCAGTCCCTGAACGCATTTTGGAAGAATTTCTCTCTGTTTTGCCCTGCTTGTTTCTTCTTTGTGTTGGAAATGTATCCTCAGAATGGGTCTGAGCTGATTTTCCCTGCTGGTTTTAGGCCGCTTTACACACACTTGATGCACTTACACAGAGATATCAAGACTTAGCTTTTAAGATGCTTACTAGTCGGATAGATACTTGTGCGATGAACAGGGTCTGGTGAGTCCAGTTGATTGAGCAAGGAGTAGGTCGTGTCCATTCCATATTCGGTTTTCGGAAGGGTATCTGTGCTCATTTCAAACTCGAGTTTTATGCGTCACCGCACCTCACCTTTCCCCTGAAGCAGGCATAAGTGTGTTTTCTAAAAGCGTGACTCTGTTCTGTTTGGGGATTCCGTTCATGGGGAGCGATTTTTACATTCCCTCGATAAGTGATATCATAAGTTTCTTTTTTTGTGGGACTTATTTCACTGAGGATGATCGTACCTAAATCCACTCAGGATGCTGCTACCAGCCTCATGACGTGGATTTCATGGCTGAGTGACACTCCATTGGACCTACGTAGCACCACTTGTCCACTTGTCCACTTGTCTTTGTCCACTTGTCCACTCGTCTTTGTCCACTTGGCTCTTTCCTGGGATATGAAACGTGTACCGGAGTGGAGGTTCTTGTCAAGACAGCAGCCCTCAACTTTGGGGTCCCTGTGTCTGGTTGATTTTTTCATTTTCCCAAGGTCAACGCCCATGTGTGGAAGTGCCCTATGCTCTGTGGTTCTGTGTTTGACATGGTTTGGGAAAGAGGATACACTTGTGAAGATTGGCTGTTGGCCATTGACATCCCGCCCATCAGCTTAACAAGGCTCCCTTGACTCCGTGGGCTGTCCTGCCTTTCTGGTTTTTAGACTTTTTTCGCCTGGCCCTTTTGCCCCGGGGGGGGGGGGCGAGAGATTTCTTTGTAGTGTTGATTTGCTCTCCCAGGTTGCTTGGTTGGCCAAAAAGGGCGTATGCGTTTTTTCCTGAATATATTCAGGAAAAAACGCATACGCCCTTTTTGGCCAACCGCATCATTGTCCACGTTCTGGCGCTTTTCATGTGCTATCGGGGCCATTCCGATGTACCCGTTGACATCCGTTTCCTGCAGTTCTGCCTTGCGTTCAGCGCCTCTTCGTAGCCTGACCTCAATATATTTTGGGGCGATAGTTATCGTTTAGAACTCTGCAGGTTTGGGAAGTGCAGGGCCCCTGAGCTCCATTTCCCAAGTCGCTTTTTTGTGAGTGGGACGCAACACGGCTGGATGGCTTCACGCCCTATTGTCGATCCGCGGTTGCAGGCTGAACCGCTGGTGAATTCTTCTTCGTGATGGGAAATGAGAGTGACATGTGCCCGACCAAACACCTCCAGCGAGTCTCTCATTGGTTCCCCCTCTTGCAGTTCATCCCGCGGACAAATTGCAGACGGTACGAAAGAGGCATGGAAAGGCGCCGAGACTCCAAGTGGGGAGATTGTTAGTAAGGGGGCCTGAATGGAGAACACGAGCACCAGGAGAGGAAAACTGAGGTGAGTTTCAGAAAGCTTTCCCGATCCCACGGTGTAGCATCCGCTGGGTTTCCAATGAGTGCTTTCGCTGTCGGAAGATTGCGTTGAACCTGGAGAGTTGGGAGCCATGGAATGGGGAGCACGCAGGATTCCTTTCAAGGGTCTGCATTTGCTTTCCCAACCTCACCAATCGTCTCAGCCCCAAGAGTGTCCAGCCTTCTGTCTTCTGCCGCTGGGGCTGTAGATGTGGTCAATCCTGGTTGCATGCCAGTCCCTGAACGCATTTTGGAAGAATTTCTCTCTGTTTTGCCCTGCTTGTTTCTTCTTTGTGTTGGAAATGTATCCTCAGAATGGGTCTGAGCTGATTTTCCCTGCTGGTTTTAGGCCGCTTTACACACACTTGATGCACTTACACAGAGATATCAAGACTTAGCTTTTAAGATGCTTACTAGTCGGATAGATACTTGTGCGATGAACAGGGTCTGGTGAGTCCAGTTGATTGAGCAAGGAGTAGGTCGTGTCCATTCCATATTCGGTTTTCGGAAGGGTATCTGTGCTCATTTCAAACTCGAGTTTTATGCGTCACCGCACCTCACCTTTCCCCTGAAGCAGGCATAAGTGTGTTTTCTAAAAGCGTGACTCTGTTCTGTTTGGGGATTCCGTTCATGGGGAGCGATTTTTACATTCCCTCGATAAGTGATATCATAAGTTTCTTTTTTTGTGGGACTTATTTCACTGAGGATGATCGTACCTAAATCCACTCAGGATGCTGCTACCAGCCTCATGACGTGGATTTCATGGCTGAGTGACACTCCATTGGACCTACGTAGCACCACTTGTCCACTTGTCCACTTGTCTTTGTCCACTTGTCCACTCGTCTTTGTCCACTTGGCTCTTTCCTGGGATATGAAACGTGTACTGGAGTGGAGGTTCTTGTCAAGACAGCAGCCCTCAACTTTGGGGTCCCTGTGTCTGGTTGATTTTTTCATTTTCCCAAGGTCAACGCCCATGTGTGGAAGTGCCCTATGCTCTGTGGTTCTGTGTTTGACATGGTTTGGGAAAGAGGATACACTTGTGAAGATTGGCTGTTGGCCATTGACATCCCGCCCATCAGCTTAACAAGGCTCCCTTGACTCCGTGGGCTGTCCTGCCTTTCTGGTTTTTAGACTTTTTTCGCCTGGCCCTTTTGCCCCGGGGGGGGGGGGGAGAGATTTCTTTGTAGTGCTGATTTGCTCTCCCAGGTTGCTTGGTTGGCCAAAAAGGGCGTATGCGTTTTTTCCTGAATATATTCAGGAAAAAACGCATACGCCCTTTTTGGCCAACCGCATCATTGTCCACGTTCTGGCGCTTTTCATGTGCTATCGGGGCCATTCCGATGTACCCGTTGACATCCGTTTCCTGCAGTTCTACCTTGCGTTCAGCGCCTCTTCGTAGCCTGACCTCAATATATTTTGGGGCGATAGTTATCGTTTAGAACTCTGCAGGTTTGGGAAGTGCAGGGCCCCTGAGCTCCATTTCCCAAGTCGCTTTTTTGTGAGTGGGACGCAACACGGCTGGATGGCTTCACGCCCTATTGTCGATCCGCGGTGGCAGGCTGAACCGCTGGTGAATTCTTCTTCGTGATGGGAAATGAGAGTGACATGTGCCCGACCAAACACCTCCAGCGAGTCTCTCATTGGTTCCCCCTCTTGCAGTTCATCCCGCGGACAAATTGCAGACGGTACGAAAGAGGCATGGAAAGGCGCCGAGTCTCCAAGTGGGGAGATTGTTAGTAAGGGGGCCTGAATGGAGAACACGAGCACCAGGAGAGGAAAACTGAGGTGAGTTTCAGAAAGCTTTCCCGATCCCACGGTGTAGCATCCGCTGGGTTTCCAATGAGTGCTTTCGCTGTCGGAAGATTGCGTTGAACCTGGAGAGTTGGGAGCCATGGAATGGGGAGCACGCAGGATTCCTTTCAAGGGTCTGCATTTGCTTTCCCAACCTCACCAATCGTCTCAGCCCCAAGAGTGTCCAGCCTTATGTCTTCTGCCGCTGGGGCTGTAGATGTGGTCAATCCTGGTTGCATGCCAGTCCCTGAACGCATTTTGGAAGAATTTCTCTCTGTTTTGCCCTGCTTGTTTCTTCTTTGTGTTGGAAATGTATCCTCAGAATGGGTCTGAGCTGATTTTCCCTGCTGGTTTTAGGCCGCTTTACACACACTTGATGCACTTACACAGAGATATCAAGACTTAGCTTTTAAGATGCTTACTAGTCGGATAGATACTTGTGCGATGAACAGGGTCTGGTGAGTCCAGTTGATTGAGCAAGGAGTAGGTCGTGTCCATTCCATATTCGGTTTTCGGAAGGGTATCTGTGCTCATTTCAAACTCGAGTTTTATGCGTCACCGCACCTCACCTTTCCCCTGAAGCAGGCATAAGTGTGTTTTCTAAAAGCGTGACTCTGTTCTGTTTGGGGATTCCGTTCATGGGGAGCGATTTTTACATTCCCTCGATAAGTGATATCATAAGTTTCTTTTTTTGTGAGACTTATTTCACTGAGGATGATCGTACCTAAATCCACTCAGGATGCTGCTACCAGCCTCATGACGTGGATTTCATGGCTGAGTGACACTCCATTGGACCTACGTAGCACCACTTGTCCACTTGTCCACTTGTCTTTGTCCACTTGTCCACTCGTCTTTGTCCACTTGGCTCTTTCCTGGGATATGAAACGTGTACCGGAGTGGAGGTTCTTGTCAAGACAGCAGCCCTCAACTTTGGGGTCCCTGTGTCTGGTTGATTTTTTCATTTTCCCAAGGTCAACGCCCATGTGTGGAAGTGCCCTATGCTCTGTGGTTCTGTGTTTGACATGGTTTGGGAAAGAGGATACACTTGTGAAGATTGGCTGTTGGCCATTGACATCCCGCCCATCAGCTTAACAAGGCTCCCTTGACTCCGTGGGCTGTCCTGCCTTTCTGGTTTTTAGACTTTTTTCGCCTGGCCCTTTTGCCCCGGGGGGGGGGCGAGAGATTTCTTTGTAGTGCTGATTTGCTCTCCCAGGTTGCTTGGTTGGCCAAAAAGGGCGTATGCGTTTTTTCCTGAATATATTCAGGAAAAAACGCATACGCCCTTTTTGGCCAACCGCATCATTGTCCACGTTCTGGCGCTTTTCATGTGCTATCGGGGCCATTCCGATGTACCCGTTGACATCCGTTTCCTGCAGTTCTGCCTTGCGTTCAGCGCCTCTTCGTAGCCTGACCTCAATATATTTTGGGGCGATAGTTATCGTTTAGAACTCTGCAGGTTTGGGAAGTGCAGTGCCCCTGAGCTCCATTTCCCAAGTCGCTTTTTTGTGAGTGGGACGCAACACGGCTGGATGGCTTCACGCCCTATTGTCGATCCGCGGTGGCAGGCTGAACCGCTGGTGAATTCTTCTTCGTGATGGGAAATGAGAGTGACATGTGCCCGACCAAACACCTCCAGCGAGTCTCTCATTGGTTCCCCCTCTTGCAGTTCATCCTGCGGACAAATTGCAGACGGTACGAAAGAGGCATGGAAAGGCGCCGAGTCTCCAAGTGGGGAGATTGTTAGTAAGGGGGCCTGAATGGAGAACACGAGCACCAGGAGAGGAAAACTGAGGTGAGTTTCAGAAAGCTTTCCCGATCCCACGGTGTAGCATCCGCTGGGTTTCCAATGAGTGCTTTCGCTGTCGGAAGATTGCGTTGAACCTGGAGAGTTGGGAGCCATGGAATGGGGAGCACGCAGGATTCCTTTCAAGGGTCTGCATTTGCTTTCCCAACCTCACCAATCGTCTCAGCCCCAAGAGTGTCCAGCCTTATGTCTTCTGCCGCTGGGGCTGTAGATGTGGTCAATCCTGGTTGCATGCCAGTCCCTGAACGCATTTTGGAAGAATTTCTCTCTGTTTTGCCCTGCTTGTTTCTTCTTTGTGTTGGAAATGTATCCTCAGAATGGGTCTGAGCTGATTTTCCCTGCTGGTTTTAGGCCGCTTTACACACCCTTGATGCACTTACACAGAGATATCAAGACTTAGCTTTTAAGATGCTTACTAGTCGGATAGATACTTGTGCGATGAACAGGGTCTGGTGAGTCCAGTTGATTGAGCAAGGAGTAGGTCGTGTCCATTCCATATTCGGTTTTCGGAAGGGTATCTGTGCTCATTTCAAACTCGAGTTTTATGCGTCACCGCACCTCACCTTTCCCCTGAAGCAGGCATAAGTGTGTTTTCTAAAAGCGTGACTCTGTTCTGTTTGGGGATTCCGTTCATGGGGAGCGATTTTTACATTCCCTCGATAAGTGATATCATAAGTTTCTTTTTTTGTGGGACTTATTTCACTGAGGATGATCGTACCTAAATCCACTCAGGATGCTGCTACCAGCCTCATGACGTGGATTTCATGGCTAAGTGACACTCCATTGGACCTACGTAGCACCACTTGTCCACTTGTCTTTGTCCACTTGTCCACTCGTCTTTGTCCACTTGGCTCTTTCCTGGGATATGAAACGTGTACCGGAGTGGAGGTTCTTGTCAAGACAGCAGCCCTCAACTTTGGGGTCCCTGTGTCTGGTTGATTTTTTCATTTTCCCAAGGTCAACGCCCATGTGTGGAAGTGCCCTATGCTCTGTGGTTCTGTGTTTTACATGGTTTGGGAAAGAGGATACACTTGTGAAGATTGGCTGTTGGCCATTGACATCCCGCCCATCAGCTTAACAAGGCTCCCTTGACTCCGTGGGCTGTCCTGCCTTTCTGGTTTTTAGACTTTTTTCGCCTGGCCCTTTTGCCCCGGGGGGGGGGCGAGAGATTTCTTTGTAGTGCTGATTTGCTCTCCCAGGTTGCTTGGTTGGCCAAAAAGGGCGTATGCGTTTTTTCCTGAATATATTCAGGAAAAAACGCATACGCCCTTTTTGGCCAACCGCATCATTGTCCACGTTCTGGCGCTTTTCATGTGCTATCGGGGCCATTCCGATGTACCCGTTGACATCCGTTTCCTGCAGTTCTGCCTTGCGTTCAGCGCCTCTTCGTAGCCTGACCTCAATATATTTTGGGGCGATAGTTATCGTTTAGAACTCTGCAGGTTTGGGAAGTGCAGGGCCCCTGAGCTCCATTTCCCAAGTCGCTTTTTTGTGAGTGGGACGCAACACGGCTGGATGGCTTCACGCCCTATTGTCGATCCGCGGTGGCAGGCTGAACCGCTGGTGAATTCTTCTTCGTGATGGGAAATGAGAGTGACATGTGCCCGACCAAACACCTCCAGCGAGTCTCTCATTGGTTCCCCCTCTTGCAGTTCATCCTGCGGACAAATTGCAGACGGTACGAAAGAGGCATGGAAAGGCGCCGAGTCTCCAAGTGGGGAGATTGTTAGTAAGGGGGCCTGAATGGAGAACACGAGCACCAGGAGAGGAAAACTGAGGTGAGTTTCAGAAAGCTTTCCCGATCCCACGGTGTAGCATCCGCTGGGTTTCCAATGAGTGCTTTCGCTGTCGGAAGATTGCGTTGAACCTGGAGAGTTGGGAGCCATGGAATGGGGAGCACGCAGGATTCCTTTCAAGGGTCTGCATTTGCTTTCCCAACCTCACCAATCGTCTCAGCCCCAAGAGTGTCCAGCCTTCTGTCTTCTGCCGCTGGGGCTGTAGATGTGGTCAATCCTGGTTGCATGCCAGTCCCTGAACGCATTTTGGAAGAATTTCTCTCTGTTTTGCCCTGCTTGTTTCTTCTTTGTGTTGGAAATGTATCCTCAGAATGGGTCTGAGCTGATTTTCCCTGCTGGTTTTAGGCCGCTTTACACACACTTGATGCACTTACACAGAGATATCAAGACTTAGCTTTTAAGATGCTTACTAGTCGGATAGATACTTGTGCGATGAACAGGGTCTGGTGAGTCCAGTTGATTGAGCAAGGAGTAGGTCGTGTCCATTCCATATTCGGTTTTCGGAAGGGTATCTGTGCTCATTTCAAACTCGAGTTTTATGCGTCACCGCACCTCACCTTTCCCCTGAAGCAGGCATAAGTGTGTTTTCTAAAAGCGTGACTCTGTTCTGTTTGGGGATTCCGTTCATGGGGAGCGATTTTTACATTCCCTCGATAAGTGATATCATAAGTTTCTTTTTTTGTGGGACTTATTTCACTGAGGATGATCGTACCTAAATCCACTCAGGATGCTGCTACCAGCCTCATGACGTGGATTTCATGGCTGAGTGACACTCCATTGGACCTACGTAGCACCACTTGTCCAATTGTCCACTTGTCTTTGTCCACTTGTCCACTCGTCTTTGTCCACTTGGCTCTTTCCTGGGATATGAAACGTGTACCGGAGTGGAGGTTCTTGTCAAGACAGCAGCCCTCAACTTTGGGGTCCCTGTGTCTGGTTGATTTTTTCATTTTCCCAAGGTCAACGCCCATGTGTGGAAGTGCCCTATGCTCTGTGGTTCTGTGTTTTACATGGTTTGGGAAAGAGGATACACTTGTGAAGATTGGCTGTTGGCCATTGACATCCCGCCCATCAGCTTAACAAGGCTCCCTTGACTCCGTGGGCTGTCCTGCCTTTCTGGTTTTTAGACTTTCTTCGCCTGGCCCTTTTGCCCCCGGGGGGGGGGGGGGGCGAGAGATTTCTTTGTAGTGCTGATTTGCTCTCCCAGGTTGCTTGGTTGGCCAAAAAGGGCGTATGCGTTTTTTCCTGAATATATTCAGGAAAAAACGCATACGCCCTTTTTGGCCAACCGCATCATTGTCCACGTTCTGGCGCTTTTCATGTGCTATCGGGGCCATTCCGATGTACCCGTTGACATCCGTTTCCTGCAGTTCTGCCTTGCGTTCAGCGCCTCTTCGTAGCCTGACCTCAATATATTTTGGGGCGATAGTTATCGTTTAGAACTCTGCAGGTTTGGGAAGTGCAGGGCCCCTGAGCTCCATTTCCCAAGTCGCTTTTTTGTGAGTGGGACGCAACACGGCTGGATGGCTTCACGCCCTATTGTCGATCCGCGGTTGCAGGCTGAACCGCTGGTGAATTCTTCTTCGTGATGGGAAATGAGAGTGACATGTGCCCGACCAGACACCTCCAGCGAGTCTCTCATTGGTTCCCCCTCTTGCAGTTCATCCTGCGGACAAATTGCAGACGGTACGAAAGAGGCATGGAAAGGCGCCGAGTCTCCAAGTGGGGAGATTGTTAGTAAGGGGGCCTGAATGGAGAACACGAGCACCAGGAGAGGAAAACTGAGGTGAGTTTCAGAAAGCTTTCCCGATCCCACGGTGTAGCATCCGCTCGGTTTCCAATGAGTGCTTTCGCTGTCGGAAGATTGCGTTGAACCTGGAGAGTTGGGAGCCATGGAATGGGGAGCACGCAGGATTCCTTTCAAGGGTCTGCATTTGCTTTCCCAACCTCACCAATCGTCTCAGCCCCAAGAGTGTCCAGCCTTATGTCTTCTGCCGCTGGGGCTGTAGATGTGGTCAATCCTGGTTGCATGCCAGTCCCTGAACGCATTTTGGAAGAATTTCTCTCTGTTTTGCCCTGCTTGTTTCTTCTTTGTGTTGGAAATGTATCCTCAGAATGGGTCTGAGCTGATTTTCCCTGCTGGTTTTAGGCCGCTTTACACACCCTTGATGCACTTACACAGAGATATCAAGACTTAGCTTTTAAGATGCTTACTAGTCGGATAGATACTTGTGCGATGAACAGGGTCTGGTGAGTCCAGTTGATTGAGCAAGGAGTAGGTCGTGTCCATTCCATATTCGGTTTTCGGAAGGGTATCTGTGCTCATTTCAAACTCGAGTTTTATGCGTCACCGCACCTCACCTTTCCCCTGAAGCAGGCATAAGTGTGTTTTCTAAAAGCGTGACTCTGTTCTGTTTGGGGATTCCGTTCATGGGGAGCGATTTTTACATTCCCTCGATAAGTGATATCATAAGTTTCTTTTTTTGTGGGACTTATTTCACTGAGGATGATCGTACCTAAATCCACTCAGGATGCTGCTACCAGCCTCATGACGTGGATTTCATGGCTGAGTGACACTCCATTGGACCTACGTAGCACCACTTGTCCACTTGTCCACTTGTCTTTGTCCACTTGTCCACTCGTCTTTGTCCACTTGGCTCTTTCCTGGGATATGAAACGTGTACCGGAGTGGAGGTTCTTGTCAAGACAGCAGCCCTCAACTTTGGGGTCCCTGTGTCTGGTTGATTTTTTCATTTTCCCAAGGTCAACGCCCATGTGTGGAAGTGCCCTATGCTCTGTGGTTCTGTGTTTTACATGGTTTGGGAAAGAGGATACACTTGTGAAGATTGGCTGTTGGCCATTGACATCCCGCCCATCAGCTTAACAAGGCTCCCTTGACTCCGTGGGCTGTCCTGCCTTTCTGGTTTTTAGACTTTTTTCGCCTGGCCCTTTTGCCCCGGGGGGGGGGGCGAGAGATTTCTTTGTAGTGCTGATTTGCTCTCCCAGGTTGCTTGGTTGGCCAAAAAGGGCGTATGCGTTTTTTCCTGAATATATTCAGGAAAAAACGCATACGCCCTTTTTGGCCAACCGCATCATTGTCCACGTTCTGGCGCTTTTCATGTGCTATCGGGGCCATTCCGATGTACCCGTTGACATCCGTTTCCTGCAGTTCTGCCTTGCGTTCAGCGCCTCTTCGTAGCCTGACCTCAATATATTTTGGGGCGATAGTTATCGTTTAGAACTCTGCAGGTTTGGGAAATTCAGGGCCCCTGAGCTCCATTTCCCAAGTCGCTTTTTTGTGAGTGGGACGCAACACGGCTGGATGGCTTCACGCCCTATTGTCGATCCGCGGTGGCAGGCTGAACCGCTGGTGAATTCTTCTTCGTGATGGGAAATGAGAGTGACATGTGCCCGACCAAACACCTCCAGCGAGTCTCTCATTGGTTCCCCCTCTTGCAGTTCATCCTGCGGACAAATTGCAGACGGTACGAAAGAGGCATGGAAAGGCGCCGAGACTCCAAGTGGGGAGATTGTTAGTAAGGGGGCCTGAATGGAGAACACGAGCACCAGGAGAGGAAAACTGAGGTGAGTTTCAGAAAGCTTTCCCGATCCCACGGTGTAGCATCCGCTGGGTTTCCAATGAGTGCTTTCGCTGTCGGAAGATTGCGTTGAACCTGGAGAGTTGGGACCCATGGAATGGGGAGCACGCAGGATTCCTTTCAAGGGTCTGCATTTGCTTTCCCAACCTCACCAATCGTCTCAGCCCCAAGAGTGTCCAGCCTTATGTCTTCTGCCGCTGGGGCTGTAGATGTGGTCAATCCTGGTTGCATGCCAGTCCCTGAACGCATTTTGGAAGAATTTCTCTCTGTTTTGCCCTGCTTGTTTCTTCTTTGTGTTGGAAATGTATCCTCAGAATGGGTCTGAGCTGATTTTCCCTGCTGGTTTTAGGCCGCTTTACACACACTTGATGCACTTACACAGAGATATCAAGACTTAGCTTTTAAGATGCTTACTAGTCGGATAGATACTTGTGCGATGAACAGGGTCTGGTGAGTCCAGTTGATTGAGCAAGGAGTAGGTCGTGTCCATTCCATATTCGGTTTTCGGAAGGGTATCTGTGCTCATTTCAAACTCGAGTTTTATGCGTCACCCCACCTCACCTTTCCCCTGAAGCAGGCATAAGTGTGTTTTCTAAAAGCGTGACTCTGTTCTGTTTGGGGATTCCGTTCATGGGGAGCGATTTTTACATTCCCTCGATAAGTGATATCATAAGTTTCTTTTTTTGTGGGACTTATTTCACTGAGGATGATCGTACCTAAATCCACTCAGGATGCTGCTACCAGCCTCATGACGTGGATTTCATGGCTGAGTGACACTCCATTGGACCTACGTAGCACCACTTGTCCACTTGTCCACTTGTCTTTGTCCACTTGTCCACTCGTCTTTGTCCACTTGGCTCTATCCTGGGATATGAAACGTGTACCGGAGTGGAGGTTCTTGTCAAGACAGCAGCCCTTAACTTTGGGGTCCCTGTGTCTGGTTGATTTTTTCATTTTCCCAAGGTCAACGCCCATGTGTGGAAGTGCCCTATGCTCTGTGGTTCTGTGTTTGACATGGTTTGGGAAAGAGGATACACTTGTGAAGATTGGCTGTTGGCCATTGACATCCCGCCCATCAGCTTAACAAGACTCCCTTGACTCCGTGGGCTGTCCTGCCTTTCTGGTTTTTAGACTTTTTTCGCCTGGCCCTTTTGCCCCGGGGGGGGGGGGGCGAGAGATTTCTTTGTAGTGTTGATTTGCTCTCCCAGGTTGCTTGGTTGGCCAAAAAGGGCGTATGCGTTTTTTCCTGAATATATTCAGGAAAAAACGCATACGCCCTTTTTGGCCAACCGCATCATTGTCCACGTTCTGGCGCTTTTCATGTGCTATCGGGGCCATTCCGATGTACCCGTTGACATCCGTTTCCTGCAGTTCTGCCTTGCGTTCAGCGCCTCTTCGTAGCCTGACCTCAATATATTTTGGGGCGATAGTTATCGTTTAGAACTCTGCAGGTTTGGGAAGTGCAGGGCCCCTGAGCTCCATTTCCCAAGTCGCTTTTTTGTGAGTGGGACGCAACACGGCTGGATGGCTTCACGCCCTATTGTCGATCCGCGGTGGCAGGCTGAACCGCTGGTGAATTCTTCTTCGTGATGGGAAATGAGAGTGACATGTGCCCGACCAAACACCTCCAGCGAGTCTCTCATTGGTTCCCCCTCTTGCAGTTCATCCTGCGGACAAATTGCAGACGGTACGAAAGAGGCATGGAAAGGCGCCGAGTCTCCAAGTGGGGAGATTGTTAGTAAGGGGGCCTGAATGGAGAACACGAGCACCAGGAGAGGAAAACTGAGGTGAGTTTCAGAAAGCTTTCCCGATCCCACGGTGTAGCATCCGCTGGGTTTCCAATGAGTGCTTTCGCTGTCGGAAGATTGCGTTGAACCTGGAGAGTTGGGAGCCATGGAATGGGGAGCACGCAGGATTCCTTTCAAGGGTCTGCATTTGCTTTCCCAACCTCACCAATCGTCTCAGCCCCAAGAGTGTCCAGCCTTATGTCTTCTGCCGCTGGGGCTGTAGATGTGGTCAATCCTGGTTGCATGCCAGTCCCTGAACGCATTTTGGAAGAATTTCTCTCTGTTTTGCCCTGCTTGTTTCTTCTTTATGTTGGAAATGTATCCTCAGAATGGGTCTGAGCTGATTTTCCCTGCTGGTTTTAGGCCGCTTTACACACCCTTGATGCACTTACACAGAGATATCAAGACTTAGCTTTTAAGATGCTTACTAGTCGGATAGATACTTGTGCGATGAACAGGGTCTGGTGAATCCAGTTGATTGAGCAAGGAGTAGGTCGTGTCCATTCCATATTCGGTTTTCGGAAGGGTATCTGTGCTCATTTCAAACTCGAGTTTTATGCGTCACCCCACCTCACCTTTCCCCTGAAGCAGGCATAAGTGTGTTTTCTAAAAGCGTGACTCTGTTCTGTTTGGGGATTCAGTGCATGGGGAGCGATTTTTACATTCCCTCGATAAGTGATATCATAAGTTTCTTTTTTTGTGGGACTTATTTCACTGAGGATGATCGTACCTAAATCCACTCAGGATGCTGCTACCAGCCTCATGACGTGGATTTCATGGCTGAGTGACACTCCATTGGACCTACGTAGCACCACTTGTCCACTTGTCCACTTGTCTTTGTCCACTTGTCCACTCGTCTTTGTCCACTTGGCTCTTTCCTGGGATATGAAACGTGTACCGGAGTGGAGGTTCTTGTCAAGACAGCAGCCCTCAACTTTGGGGTCCCTGTGTCTGGTTGATTTTTTCATTTTCCCAAGGTCAACGCCCATGTGTGGAAGTGCCCTATGCTCTGTGGTTCTGTGTTTTACATGGTTTGGGAAAGAGGATACACTTGTGAAGATTGGCTGTTGGCCATTGACATCCCGCCCATCAGCTTAACAAGGCTCCCTTGACTCCGTGGGCTGTCCTGCCTTTCTGGTTTTTAGACTTTTTGCCTGGCCCTTTTGCCCCGGGGGGGGGGGCGAGAGATTTCTTTGTAGTGCTGATTTGCTCTCCCAGGTTGCTTGGTTGGCCAAAAAGGGCGTATGCGTTTTTTCCTGAATATATTCAGGAAAAAACGCATACGCCCTTTTTGGCCAACCGCATCATTGTCCACGTTCTGGCGCTTTTCATGTGCTATCGGGGCCATTCCGATGTACCCGTTGACATCCGTTTCCTGCAGTTCTGCCTTGCGTTCAGCGCCTCTTCGTAGCCTGACCTCAATATATTTTGGGGCGATAGTTATCGTTTAGAACTCTGCAGGTTTGGGAAGTGCAGGGCCCCTGAGCTCCATTTCCCAAGTCGCTTTTTTGTGAGTGGGACGCAACACGGCTGGATGGCTTCACGCCCTATTGTCGATCCGCGGTTGCAGGCTGAACCGCTGGTGAATTCTTCTTCGTGATGGGAAATGAGAGTGACATGTGCCCGACCAGACACCTCCAGCGAGTCTCTCATTGGTTCCCCCTCTTGCAGTTCATCCTGCGGACAAATTGCAGACGGTACGAAAGAGGCATGGAAAGGCGCCGAGTCTCCAAGTGGGGAGATTGTTAGTAAGGGGGCCTGAATGGAGAACACGAGCACCAGGAGAGGAAAACTGAGGTGAGTTTCAGAAAGCTTTCCCGATCCCACGGTGTAGCATCCGCTGGGTTTCCAATGAGTGCTTTCGCTGTCGGAAGATTGCGTTGAACCTGGAGAGTTGGGAGCCATGGAATGGGGAGCACGCAGGATTCCTTTCAAGGGTCTGCATTTGCTTTCCCAACCTCACCAATCGTCTCAGCCCCAAGAGTGTCCAGCCTTATGTCTTCTGCCGCTGGGGCTGTAGATGTGGTCAATCCTGGTTGCATGCCAGTCCCTGAACGCATTTTGGAAGAATTTCTCTCTGTTTTGCCCTGCTTGTTTCTTCTTTGTGTTGGAAATGTATCCTCAGAATGGGTCTGAGCTGATTTTCCCTGCTGGTTTTAGGCCGCTTTACACACCCTTGATGCACTTACACAGAGATATCAAGACTTAGCTTTTAAGATGCTTACTAGTCGGATAGATACTTGTGCGATGAACAGGGTCTGGTGAGTCCAGTTGATTGAGCAAGGAGTAGGTCGTGTCCATTCCATATTCGGTTTTCGGAAGGGTATCTGTGCTCATTTCAAACTCGAGTTTTATGCGTCACCGCACCTCACCTTTCCCCTGAAGCAGGCATAAGTGTGTTTTCTAAAAGCGTGACTCTGTTCTGTTTGGGGATTCCGTTCATGGGGAGCGATTTTTACATTCCCTCGATAAGTGATATCATAAGTTTCTTTTTTTGTGGGACTTATTTCACTGAGGATGATCGTACCTAAATCCACTCAGGATGCTGCTACCAGCCTCATGACGTGGATTTCATGGCTGAGTGACACTCCATTGGACCTACGTAGCACCACTTGTCCACTTGTCCACTTGTCTTTGTCCACTTGTCCACTCGTCTTTGTCCACTTGGCTCTTTCCTGGGATATGAAACGTGTACCGGAGTGGAGGTTCTTGTCAAGACAGCAGCCCTCAACTTTGGGGTCCCTGTGTCTGGTTGATTTTTTCATTTTCCCAAGGTCAACGCCCATGTGTGGAAGTGCCCTATGCTCTGTGGTTCTGTGTTTGACATGGTTTGGGAAAGAGGATACACTTGTGAAGATTGGCTGTTGGCCATTGACATCCCGCCCATCAGCTTAACAAGGCTCCCTTGACTCCGTGGGCTGTCCTGCCTTTCTGGTTTTTAGACTTTTTTCGCCTGGCCCTTTTGCCCCGGGGGGGGGGGGCGAGAGATTTCTTTGTAGTGCTGATTTGCTCTCCCAGGTTGCTTGGTTGGCCAAAAAGGGCGTATGCGTTTTTTCCTGAATATATTCAGGAAAAAACGCATACGCCCTTTTTGGCCAACCGCATCATTGTCCACGTTCTGGCGCTTTTCATGTGCTATCGGGGCCATTCCGATGTACCCGTTGACATCCGTTTCCTGCAGTTCTGCCTTGCGTTCAGCGCCTCTTCGTAGCCTGACCTCAATATATTTTGGGGCGATAGTTATCGTTTAGAACTCTGCAGGTTTGGGAAGTTCAGGGCCCCTGAGCTCCATTTCCCAAGTCGCTTTTTTGTGAGTGGGACGCAACACGGCTGGATGGCTTCACGCCCTATTGTCGATCCGCGGTGGCAGGCTGAACCGCTGGTGAATTCTTCTTCGTGATGGGAAATGAGAGTGACATGTGCCCGACCAAACACCTCCAGCGAGTCTCTCATTGGTTCCCCCTCTTGCAGTTCATCCTGCGGACAAATTGCAGACGGTACGAAAGAGGCATGGAAAGGCGCCGAGACTCCAAGTGGGGAGATTGTTAGTAAGGGGGCCTGAATGGAGAACACGAGCACCAGGAGAGGAAAACTGAGGTGAGTTTCAGAAAGCTTTCCCGATCCCACGGTGTAGCATCCGCTCGGTTTCCAATGAGTGCTTTCGCTGTCGGAAGATTGCGTTGAACCTGGAGAGTTGGGAGCCATGGAATGGGGAGCACGCAGGATTCCTTTCAAGGGTCTGCATTTGCTTTCCCAACCTCACCAATCGTCTCAGCCCCAAGAGTGTCCAGCCTTCTGTCTTCTGCCGCTGGGGCTGTAGATGTGGTCAATCCTGGTTGCATGCCAGTCCCTGAACGCATTTTGGAAGAATTTCTCTCTGTTTTGCCCTGCTTGTTTCTTCTTTGTGTTGGAAATGTATCCTCAGAATGGGTCTGAGCTGATTTTCCCTGCTGGTTTTAGGCCGCTTTACACACCCTTGATGCACTTACACAGAGATATCAAGACTTAGCTTTTAAGATGCTTACTAGTCGGATAGATACTTGTGCGATGAACAGGGTCTGGTGAGTCCAGTTGATTGAGCAAGGAGTAGGTCGTGTCCATTCCATATTCGGTTTTCGGAAGGGTATCTGTGCTCATTTCAAACTCGAGTTTTATGCGTCACCGCACCTCACCTTTCCCCTGAAGCAGGCATAAGTGTGTTTTCTAAAAGCGTGACTCTGTTCTGTTTGGGGATTCCGTTCATGGGGAGCGATTTTTACATTCCCTCGATAAGTGATATCATAAGTTTCTTTTTTTGTGGGACTTATTTCACTGAGGATGATCGTACCTAAATCCACTCAGGATGCTGCTACCAGCCTCATGACGTGGATTTCATGGCTGAGTGACACTCCATTGGACCTACGTAGCACCACTTGTCCACTTGTCCACTTGTCTTTGTCCACTTGTCCACTCGTCTTTGTCCACTTGGCTCTATCCTGGGATATGAAACGTGTACCGGAGTGGAGGTTCTTGTCAAGACAGCAGCCCTTAACTTTGGGGTCCCTGTGTCTGGTTGATTTTTTCATTTTCCCAAGGTCAACGCCCATGTGTGGAAGTGCCCTATGCTCTGTGGTTCTGTGTTTGACATGGTTTGGGAAAGAGGATACACTTGTGAAGATTGGCTGTTGGCCATTGACATCCCGCCCATCAGCTTAACAAGACTCCCTTGACTCCGTGGGCTGTCCTGCCTTTCTGGTTTTTAGACTTTTTTCGCCTGGCCCTTTTGCCCCGGGGGGGGGGGGGGGCGAGAGATTTCTTTGTAGTGTTGATTTGCTCTCCCAGGTTGCTTGGTTGGCCAAAAAGGGCGTATGCGTTTTTTCCTGAATATATTCAGGAAAAAACGCATACGCCCTTTTTGGCCAACCGCATCATTGTCCACGTTCTGGCGCTTTTCATGTGCTATCGGGGCCATTCCGATGTACCCGTTGACATCCGTTTCCTGCAGTTCTGCCTTGCGTTCAGCGCCTCTTCGTAGCCTGACCTCAATATATTTTGGGGCGATAGTTATCGTTTAGAACTCTGCAGGTTTGGGAAGTGCAGGGCCCCTGAGCTCCATTTCCCAAGTCGCTTTTTTGTGAGTGGGACGCAACACGGCTGGATGGCTTCACGCCCTATTGTCGATCCGCGGTGGCAGGCTGAACCGCTGGTGAATTCTTCTTCGTGATGGGAAATGAGAGTGACATGTGCCCGACCAAACACCTCCAGCGAGTCTCTCATTGGTTCCCCCTCTTGCAGTTCATCCTGCGGACAAATTGCAGACGGTACGAAAGAGGCATGGAAAGGCGCCGAGACTCCAAGTGGGGAGATTGTTAGTAAGGGGGCCTGAATGGAGAACACGAGCACCAGGAGAGGAAAACTGAGGTGAGTTTCAGAAAGCTTTCCCGATCCCACGGTGTAGCATCCGCTGGGTTTCCAATGAGTGCTTTCGCTGTCGGAAGATTGCGTTGAACCTGGAGAGTTGGGAGCCATGGAATGGGGAGCACGCAGGATTCCTTTCAAGGGTCTGCATTTGCTTTCCCAACCTCACCAATCGTCTCAGCCCCAAGAGTGTCCAGCCTTATGTCTTCTGCCGCTGGGTCTGTAGATGTGGTCAATCCTGGTTGCATGCCAGTCCCTGAACGCATTTTGGAAGAATTTCTCTCTGTTTTGCCCTGCTTGTTTCTTCTTTATGTTGGAAATGTATCCTCAGAATGGGTCTGAGCTGATTTTCCCTGCTGGTTTTAGGCCGCTTTACACACCCTTGATGCACTTACACAGAGATATCAAGACTTAGCTTTTAAGATGCTTACTAGTCGGATAGATACTTGTGCGATGAACAGGGTCTGGTGAATCCAGTTGATTGAGCAAGGAGTAGGTCGTG
This sequence comes from Kogia breviceps, assembly GCF_026419965.1. Classification (NCBI taxonomy): domain Eukaryota; kingdom Metazoa; phylum Chordata; class Mammalia; order Artiodactyla; family Physeteridae; genus Kogia; species Kogia breviceps. The sequence continues at coordinate 199,450 of NW_026711606.1, forward strand.
TCCATTCCATATTCGGTTTTCGGAAGGGTATCTGTGCTCATTTCAAACTCGAGTTTTATGCGTCACCCCACCTCACCTTTCCCCTGAAGCAGGCATAAGTGTGTTTTCTAAAAGCGTGACTCTGTTCTGTTTGGGGATTCAGTGCATGGGGAGCGATTTTTACATTCCCTCGATAAGTGATATCATAAGTTTCTTTTTTTGTGGGACTTATTTCACTGAGGATGATCGTACCTAAATCCACTCAGGATGCTGCTACCAGCCTCATGACGTGGATTTCATGGCTGAGTGACACTCCATTGGACCTACGTAGCACCACTTGTCCACTTGTCCACTTGTCTTTGTCCACTTGTCCACTCGTCTTTGTCCACTTGGCTCTTTCCTGGGATATGAAACGTGTACCGGAGTGGAGGTTCTTGTCAAGACAGCAGCCCTCAACTTTGGGGTCCCTGTGTCTGGTTGATTTTTTCATTTTCCCAAGGTCAACGCCCATGTGTGGAAGTGCCCTATGCTCTGTGGTTCTGTGTTTTACATGGTTTGGGAAAGAGGATACACTTGTGAAGATTGGCTGTTGGCCATTGACATCCCGCCCATCAGCTTAACAAGGCTCCCTTGACTCCGTGGCCTGTCCTGCCTTTCTGGTTTTTAGACTTTTTTCGCCTGGCCCTTTTGCCCCGGGGGGGGGGCGAGAGATTTCTTTGTAGTGCTGATTTGCTCTCCCAGGTTGCTTGGTTGGCCAAAAAGGGCGTATGCGTTTTTTCCTGAATATATTCAGGAAAAAACGCATACGCCCTTTTTGGCCAACCGCATCATTGTCCACGTTCTGGCGCTTTTCATGTGCTATCGGGGCCATTCCGATGTACCCGTTGACATCCGTTTCCTGCAGTTCTGCCTTGCGTTCAGCGCCTCTTCGTAGCCTGACCTCAATATATTTTGGGGCGATAGTTATCGTTTAGAACTCTGCAGGTTTGGGAAGTGCAGGGCCCCTGAGCTCCATTTCCCAAGTCGCTTTTTTGTGAGTGGGACGCAACACGGCTGGATGGCTTCACGCCCTATTGTCGATCCGCGGTGGCAGGCTGAACCGCTGGTGAATTCTTCTTCGTGATGGGAAATGAGAGTGACATGTGCCCGACCAAACACCTCCAGCGAGTCTCTCATTGGTTCCCCCTCTTGCAGTTCATCCTGCGGACAAATTGCAGACGGTACGAAAGAGGCATGGAAAGGCGCCGAGTCTCCAAGTGGGGAGATTGTTAGTAAGGGGGCCTGAATGGAGAACACGAGCACCAGGAGAGGAAAACTGAGGTGAGTTTCAGAAAGCTTTCCCGATCCCACGGTGTAGCATCCGCTGGGTTTCCAATGAGTGCTTTCGCTGTCGGAAGATTGCGTTGAACCTGGAGAGTTGGGAGCCATGGAATGGGGAGCACGCAGGATTCCTTTCAAGGGTCTGCATTTGCTTTCCCAACCTCACCAATCGTCTCAGCCCCAAGAGTGTCCAGCCTTATGTCTTCTGCCGCTGGGGCTGTAGATGTGGTCAATCCTGGTTGCATGCCAGTCCCTGAACGCATTTTGGAAGAATTTCTCTCTGTTTTGCCCTGCTTGTTTCTTCTTTATGTTGGAAATGTATCCTCAGAATGGGTCTGAGCTGATTTTCCCTGCTGGTTTTAGGCCGCTTTACACACCCTTGATGCACTTACACAGAGATATCAAGACTTAGCTTTTAAGATGCTTACTAGTCGGATAGATACTTGTGCGATGAACAGGGTCTGGTGAATCCAGTTGATTGAGCAAGGAGTAGGTCGTGTCCATTCCATATTCGGTTTTCGGAAGGGTATCTGTGCTCATTTCAAACTCGAGTTTTATGCGTCACCCCACCTCACCTTTCCCCTGAAGCAGGCATAAGTGTGTTTTCTAAAAGCGTGACTCTGTTCTGTTTGGGGATTCAGTGCATGGGGAGCGATTTTTACATTCCCTCGATAAGTGATATCATAAGTTTCTTTTTTTGTGGGACTTATTTCACTGAGGATGATCGTACCTAAATCCACTCAGGATGCTGCTACCAGCCTCATGACGTGGATTTCATGGCTGAGTGACACTCCATTGGACCTACGTAGCACCACTTGTCCACTTGTCCACTTGTCTTTGTCCACTTGTCCACTCGTCTTTGTCCACTTGGCTCTTTCCTGGGATATGAAACGTGTACCGGAGTGGAGGTTCTTGTCAAGACAGCAGCCCTCAACTTTGGGGTCCCTGTGTCTGGTTGATTTTTTCATTTTCCCAAGGTCAACGCCCATGTGTGGAAGTGCCCTATGCTCTGTGGTTCTGTGTTTTACATGGTTTGGGAAAGAGGATACACTTGTGAAGATTGGCTGTTGGCCATTGACATCCCGCCCATCAGCTTAACAAGGCTCCCTTGACTCCGTGGCCTGTCCTGCCTTTCTGGTTTTTAGACTTTTTTCGCCTGGCCCTTTTGCCCCGGGGGGGGGGCGAGAGATTTCTTTGTAGTGCTGATTTGCTCTCCCAGGTTGCTTGGTTGGCCAAAAAGGGCGTATGCGTTTTTTCCTGAATATATTCAGGAAAAAACGCATACGCCCTTTTTGGCCAACCGCATCATTGTCCACGTTCTGGCGCTTTTCATGTGCTATCGGGGCCATTCCGATGTACCCGTTGACATCCGTTTCCTGCAGTTCTGCCTTGCGTTCAGCGCCTCTTCGTAGCCTGACCTCAATATATTTTGGGGCGATAGTTATCGTTTAGAACTCTGCAGGTTTGGGAAGTGCAGGGCCCCTGAGCTCCATTTCCCAAGTCGCTTTTTTGTGAGTGGGACGCAACACGGCTGGATGGCTTCACGCCCTATTGTCGATCCGCGGTGGCAGGCTGAACCGCTGGTGAATTCTTCTTCGTGATGGGAAATGAGAGTGACATGTGCCCGACCAAACACCTCCAGCGAGTCTCTCATTGGTTCCCCCTCTTGCAGTTCATCCTGCGGACAAATTGCAGACGGTACGAAAGAGGCATGGAAAGGCGCCGAGTCTCCAAGTGGGGAGATTGTTAGTAAGGGGGCCTGAATGGAGAACACGAGCACCAGGAGAGGAAAACTGAGGTGAGTTTCAGAAAGCTTTCCCGATCCCACGGTGTAGCATCCGCTGGGTTTCCAATGAGTGCTTTCGCTGTCGGAAGATTGCGTTGAACCTGGAGAGTTGGGAGCCATGGAATGGGGAGCACGCAGGATTCCTTTCAAGGGTCTGCATTTGCTTTCCCAACCTCACCAATCGTCTCAGCCCCAAGAGTGTCCAGCCTTATGTCTTCTGCCGCTGGGGCTGTAGATGTGGTCAATCCTGGTTGCATGCCAGTCCCTGAACGCATTTTGGAAGAATTTCTCTCTGTTTTGCCCTGCTTGTTTCTTCTTTATGTTGGAAATGTATCCTCAGAATGGGTCTGAGCTGATTTTCCCTGCTGGTTTTAGGCCGCTTTACACACCCTTGATGCACTTACACAGAGATATCAAGACTTAGCTTTTAAGATGCTTACTAGTCGGATAGATACTTGTGCGATGAACAGGGTCTGGTGAATCCAGTTGATTGAGCAAGGAGTAGGTCGTGTCCATTCCATATTCGGTTTTCGGAAGGGTATCTGTGCTCATTTCAAACTCGAGTTTTATGCGTCACCCCACCTCACCTTTCCCCTGAAGCAGGCATAAGTGTGTTTTCTAAAAGCGTGACTCTGTTCTGTTTGGGGATTCAGTGCATGGGGAGCGATTTTTACATTCCCTCGATAAGTGATATCATAAGTTTCTTTTTTTGTGGGACTTATTTCACTGAGGATGATCGTACCTAAATCCACTCAGGATGCTGCTACCAGCCTCATGACGTGGATTTCATGGCTGAGTGACACTCCATTGGACCTACGTAGCACCACTTGTCCACTTGTCCACTTGTCTTTGTCCACTTGTCCACTCGTCTTTGTCCACTTGGCTCTTTCCTGGGATATGAAACGTGTACCGGAGTGGAGGTTCTTGTCAAGACAGCAGCCCTCAACTTTGGGGTCCCTGTGTCTGGTTGATTTTTTCATTTTCCCAAGGTCAACGCCCATGTGTGGAAGTGCCCTATGCTCTGTGGTTCTGTGTTTTACATGGTTTGGGAAAGAGGATACACTTGTGAAGATTGGCTGTTGGCCATTGACATCCCGCCCATCAGCTTAACAAGGCTCCCTTGACTCCGTGGGCTGTCCTGCCTTTCTGGTTTTTAGACTTTTTGCCTGGCCCTTTTGCCCCGGGGGGGGCGAGAGATTTCTTTGTAGTGCTGATTTGCTCTCCCAGGTTGCTTGGTTGGCCAAAAAGGGCGTATGCGTTTTTTCCTGAATATATTCAGGAAAAAACGCATACGCCCTTTTTGGCCAACCGCATCATTGTCCACGTTCTGGCGCTTTTCATGTGCTATCGGGGCCATTCCGATGTACCCGTTGACATCCGTTTCCTGCAGTTCTGCCTTGCGTTCAGCGCCTCTTCGTAGCCTGACCTCAATATATTTTGGGGCGATAGTTATCGTTTAGAACTCTACAGGTTTGGGAAGTGCAGTGCCCCTGAGCTCCATTTCCCAAGTCGCTTTTTTCTGAGTGGGACGCAACACGGCTGGATGGCTTCACGCCCTATTGTCGATCCGGGGTGGCAGGCTGAACCGCTGGTGAATTCTTCTTCGTGATGGGAAATGAGAGTGACATGTGCCCGACCAAACACCTCCAGCGAGTCTCTCATTGGTTCCCCCTCTTGCAGTTCATCCTGCGGACAAATTGCAGACGGTACGAAAGAGGCATGGAAAGGCGCCGAGTCTCCAAGTGGGGAGATTGTTAGTAAGGGGGCCTGAATGGAGAACACGAGCACCAGGAGAGGAAAACTGAGGTGAGTTTCAGAAAGCTTTCCCGATCCCACGGTGTAGCATCCGCTGGGTTTCCAATGAGTGCTTTCGCTGTCGGAAGATTGCGTTGAACCTGGAGAGTTGGGAGCCATGGAATGGGGAGCACGCAGGATTCCTTTCAAGGGTCTGCATTTGCTTTCCCAACCTCACCAATCGTCTCAGCCCCAAGAGTGTCCAGCCTTATGTCTTCTGCCGCTGGGGCTGTAGATGTGGTCAATCCTGGTTGCATGCCAGTCCCTGAACGCATTTTGGAAGAATTTCTCTCTGTTTTGCCCTGCTTGTTTCTTCTTTATGTTGGAAATGTATCCTCAGAATGGGTCTGAGCTGATTTTCCCTGCTGGTTTTAGGCCGCTTTACACACCCTTGATGCACTTACACAGAGATATCAAGACTTAGCTTTTAAGATGCTTACTAGTCGGATAGATACTTGTGCGATGAACAGGGTCTGGTGAATCCAGTTGATTGAGCAAGGAGTAGGTCGTGTCCATTCCATATTCGGTTTTCGGAAGGGTATCTGTGCTCATTTCAAACTCGAGTTTTATGCGTCACCCCACCTCACCTTTCCCCTGAAGCAGGCATAAGTGTGTTTTCTAAAAGCGTGACTCTGTTCTGTTTGGGGATTCAGTGCATGGGGAGCGATTTTTACATTCCCTCGATAAGTGATATCATAAGTTTCTTTTTTTGTGGGACTTATTTCACTGAGGATGATCGTACCTAAATCCACTCAGGATGCTGCTACCAGCCTCATGACGTGGATTTCATGGCTGAGTGACACTCCATTGGACCTACGTAGCACCACTTGTCCACTTGTCCACTTGTCTTTGTCCACTTGTCCACTCGTCTTTGTCCACTTGGCTCTTTCCTGGGATATGAAACGTGTACCGGAGTGGAGGTTCTTGTCAAGACAGCAGCCCTCAACTTTGGGGTCCCTGTGTCTGGTTGATTTTTTCATTTTCCCAAGGTCAACGCCCATGTGTGGAAGTGCCCTATGCTCTGTGGTTCTGTGTTTTACATGGTTTGGGAAAGAGGATACACTTGTGAAGATTGGCTGTTGGCCATTGACATCCCGCCCATCAGCTTAACAAGGCTCCCTTGACTCCGTGGGCTGTCCTGCCTTTCTGGTTTTTAGACTTTTTGCCTGGCCCTTTTGCCCCGGGGGGGGCGAGAGATTTCTTTGTAGTGCTGATTTGCTCTCCCAGGTTGCTTGGTTGGCCAAAAAGGGCGTATGCGTTTTTTCCTGAATATATTCAGGAAAAAACGCATACGCCCTTTTTGGCCAACCGCATCATTGTCCACGTTCTGGCGCTTTTCATGTGCTATCGGGGCCATTCCGATGTACCCGTTGACATCCGTTTCCTGCAGTTCTGCCTTGCGTTCAGCGCCTCTTCGTAGCCTGACCTCAATATATTTTGGGGCGATAGTTATCGTTTAGAACTCTGCAGGTTTGGGAAGTGCAGTGCCCCTGAGCTCCATTTCCCAAGTCGCTTTTTTCTGAGTGGGACGCAACACGGCTGGATGGCTTCACGCCCTATTGTCGATCCGGGGTGGCAGGCTGAACCGCTGGTGAATTCTTCTTCGTGATGGGAAATGAGAGTGACATGTGCCCGACCAAACACCTCCAGCGAGTCTCTCATTGGTTCCCCCTCTTGCAGTTCATCCTGCGGACAAATTGCAGACGGTACGAAAGAGGCATGGAAAGGCGCCGAGTCTCCAAGTGGGGAGATTGTTAGTAAGGGGGCCTGAATGGAGAACACGAGCACCAGGAGAGGAAAACTGAGGTGAGTTTCAGAAAGCTTTCCCGATCCCACGGTGTAGCATCCGCTGGGGTTCCAATGAGTGCTTTCGCTGTCGGAAGATTGCGTTGAACCTGGAGAGTTGGGACCCATGGAATGGGGAGCACGCAGGATTCCTTTCAAGGGTCTGCATTTGCTTTCCCAACCTCACCAATCGTCTCAGCCCCAAGAGTGTCCAGCCTTATGTCTTCTGCCGCTGGGGCTGTAGATGTGGTCAATCCTGGTTGCATGCCAGTCCCTGAACGCATTTTGGAAGAATTTCTCTCTGTTTTGCCCTGCTTGTTTCTTCTTTATGTTGGAAATGTATCCTCAGAATGGGTCTGAGCTGATTTTCCCTGCTGGTTTTAGGCCGCTTTACACACACTTGATGCACTTACACAGAGATATCAAGACTTAGCTTTTAAGATGCTTACTAGTCGGATAGATACTTGTGCGATGAACAGGGTCTGGTGAGTCCAGTTGATTGAGCAAGGAGTAGGTCGTGTCCATTCCATATTCGGTTTTCGGAAGGGTATCTGTGCTCATTTCAAACTCGAGTTTTATGCGTCACCGCACCTCACCTTTCCCCTGAAGCAGGCATAAGTGTGTTTTCTAAAAGCGTGACTCTGTTCTGTTTGGGGATTCCGTTCATGGGGAGCGATTTTTACATTCCCTCGATAAGTGATATCATAAGTTTCTTTTTTTGTGGGACTTATTTCACTGAGGATGATCGTACCTAAATCCACTCAGGATGCTGCTACCAGCCTCATGACGTGGATTTCATGGCTGAGTGACACTCCATTGGACCTACGTAGCACCACTTGTCCACTTGTCCACTTGTCTTTGTCCACTTGTCCACTCGTCTTTGTCCACTTGGCTCTTTCCTGGGATATGAAACGTGTACCGGAGTGGAGGTTCTTGTCAAGACAGCAGCCCTCAACTTTGGGGTCCCTGTGTCTGGTTGATTTTTTCATTTTCCCAAGGTCAACGCCCATGTGTGGAAGTGCCCTATGCTCTGTGGTTCTGTGTTTTACATGGTTTGGGAAAGAGGATACACTTGTGAAGATTGGCTGTTGGCCATTGACATCCCGCCCATCAGCTTAACAAGGCTCCCTTGACTCCGTGGGCTGTCCTGCCTTTCTGGTTTTTAGACTTTTTTCGCCTGGCCCTTTTGCCCCGGGGAGGGGGGGGCGAGAGATTTCTTTGTAGTGCTGATTTGCTCTCCCAGGTTGCTTGGTTGGCCAAAAAGGGCGTATACGTTTTTTCCTGAATATATTCAGGAAAAAACGCATACGCCCTTTTTGGCCAACCGCATCATTGTCCACGTTCTGGCGCTTTTCATGTGCTATCGGGGCCATTCCGATGTACCCGTTGACATCCGTTTCCTGCAGTTCTGCCTTGCGTTCAGCGCCTCTTCGTAGCCTGACCTCAATATATTTTGGGGCGATAGTTATCGTTTAGAACTCTGCAGGTTTGGGAAGTGCAGTGCCCCTGAGCTCCATTTCCCAAGTCGCTTTTTTGTGAGTGGGACGCAACACGGCTGGATGGCTTCACGCCCTATTGTCGATCCGGGGTGGCAGGCTGAACCGCTGGTGAATTCTTCTTCGTGATGGGAAATGAGAGTGACATGTGCCCGACCAAACACCTCCAGCGAGTCTCTCATTGGTTCCCCCTCTTGCAGTTCATCCTGCGGACAAATTGCAGACGGTACGAAAGAGGCATGGAAAGGCGCCGAGTCTCCAAGTGGGGAGATTGTTAGTAAGGGGGCCTGAATGGAGAACACGAGCACCAGGAGAGGAAAACTGAGGTGAGTTTCAGAAAGCTTTCCCGATCCCACGGTGTAGCATCCGCTGGGGTTCCAATGAGTGCTTTCGCTGTCGGAAGATTGCGTTGAACCTGGAGAGTTGGGACCCATGGAATGGGGAGCACGCAGGATTCCTTTCAAGGGTCTGCATTTGCTTTCCCAACCTCACCAATCGTCTCAGCCCCAAGAGTGTCCAGCCTTATGTCTTCTGCCGCTGGGGCTGTAGATGTGGTCAATCCTGGTTGCATGCCAGTCCCTGAACGCATTTTGGAAGAATTTCTCTCTGTTTTGCCCTGCTTGTTTCTTCTTTGTGTTGGAAATGTATCCTCAGAATGGGTCTGAGCTGATTTTCCCTGCTGGTTTTAGGCCGCTTTACACACACTTGATGCACTTACACAGAGATATCAAGACTTAGCTTTTAAGATGCTTACTAGTCGGATAGATACTTGTGCGATGAACAGGGTCTGGTGAATCCAGTTGATTGAGCAAGGAGTAGGTCGTGTCCATTCCATATTCGGTTTTCGGAAGGGTATCTGTGCTCATTTCAAACTCGAGTTTTATGCGTCACCCCACCTCACCTTTCCCCTGAAGCAGGCATAAGTGTGTTTTCTAAAAGCGTGACTCTGTTCTGTTTGGGGATTCAGTGCATGGGGAGCGATTTTTACATTCCCTCGATAAGTGATATCATAAGTTTCTTTTTTTGTGGGACTTATTTCACTGAGGATGATCGTACCTAAATCCACTCAGGATGCTGCTACCAGCCTCATGACGTGGATTTCATGGCTGAGTGACACTCCATTGGACCTACGTAGCACCACTTGTCCACTTGTCCACTTGTCTTTGTCCACTTGTCCACTCGTCTTTGTCCACTTGGCTCTTTCCTGGGATATGAAACGTGTACCGGAGTGGAGGTTCTTGTCAAGACAGCAGCCCTCAACTTTGGGGTCCCTGTGTCTGGTTGATTTTTTCATTTTCCCAAGGTCAACGCCCATGTGTGGAAGTGCCCTATGCTCTGTGGTTCTGTGTTTTACATGGTTTGGGAAAGAGGATACACTTGTGAAGATTGGCTGTTGGCCATTGACATCCCGCCCATCAGCTTAACAAGGCTCCCTTGACTCCGTGGGCTGTCCTGCCTTTCTGGTTTTTAGACTTTTTGCCTGGCCCTTTTGCCCCGGGGGGGGCGAGAGATTTCTTTGTAGTGCTGATTTGCTCTCCCAGGTTGCTTGGTTGGCCAAAAAGGGCGTATGCGTTTTTTCCTGAATATATTCAGGAAAAAACGCATACGCCCTTTTTGGCCAACCGCATCATTGTCCACGTTCTGGCGCTTTTCATGTGCTATCGGGGCCATTCCGATGTACCCGTTGACATCCGTTTCCTGCAGTTCTGCCTTGCGTTCAGCGCCTCTTCGTAGCCTGACCTCAATATACTTTGGGGCGATAGTTATCGTTTAGAACTCTGCAGGTTTGGGAAGTGCAGTGCCCCTGAGCTCCATTTCCCAAGTCGCTTTTTTCTGAGTGGGACGCAACACGGCTGGATGGCTTCACGCCCTATTGTCGATCCGGGGTGGCAGGCTGAACCGCTGGTGAATTCTTCTTCGTGATGGGAAATGAGAGTGACATGTGCCCGACCAAACACCTCCAGCGAGTCTCTCATTGGTTCCCCCTCTTGCAGTTCATCCTGCGGACAAATTGCAGACGGTACGAAAGAGGCATGGAAAGGCGCCGAGTCTCCAAGTGGGGAGATTGTTAGTAAGGGGGCCTGAATGGAGAACACGAGCACCAGGAGAGGAAAACTGAGGTGAGTTTCAGAAAGCTTTCCCGATCCCACTGTGTAGCATCCGCTGGGGTTCCAATGAGTGCTTTCGCTGTCGGAAGATTGCGTTGAACCTGGAGAGTTGGGAGCCATGGAATGGGGAGCACGCAGGATTCCTTTCAAGGGTCTGCATTTGCTTTCCCAACCTCACCAATCGTCTCAGCCCCAAGAGTGTCCAGCCTTATGTCTTCTGCCGCTGGGTCTGTAGATGTGGTCAATCCTGGTTGCATGCCAGTCCCTGAACGCATTTTGGAAGAATTTCTCTCTGTTTTGCCCTGCTTGTTTCTTCTTTATGTTGGAAATGTATCCTCAGAATGGGTCTGAGCTGATTTTCCCTGCTGGTTTTAGGCCGCTTTACACACACTTGATGCACTTACACAGAGATATCAAGACTTAGCTTTTAAGATGCTTACTAGTCGGATAGATACTTGTGCGATGAACAGGGTCTGGTGAGTCCAGTTGATTGAGCAAGGAGTAGGTCGTGTCCATTCCATATTCGGTTTTCGGAAGGGTATCTGTGCTCATTTCAAACTCGAGTTTTATGCGTCACCCCACCTCACCTTTCCCCTGAAGCAGGCATAAGTGTGTTTTCTAAAAGCGTGACTCTGTTCTGTTTGGGGATTCCGTTCATGGGGAGCGATTTTTACATTCCCTCGATAAGTGATATCATAAGTTTCTTTTTTTGTGGGACTTATTTCACTGAGGATGATCGTACCTAAATCCACTCAGGATGCTGCTACCAGCCTCATGACGTGGATTTCATGGCTGAGTGACACTCCATTGGACCTACGTAGCACCACTTGTCCACTTGTCCACTTGTCTTTGTCCACTTGTCCACTCGTCTTTGTCCACTTGGCTCTTTCCTGGGATATGAAACGTGTACCGGAGTGGAGGTTCTTGTCAAGACAGCAGCCCTCAACTTTGGGGTCCCTGTGTCTGGTTGATTTTTTCATTTTCCCAAGGTCAACGCCCATGTGTGGAAGTGCCCTATGCTCTGTGGTTCTGTGTTTGACATGGTTTGGGAAAGAGGATACACTTGTGAAGATTGGCTGTTGGCCATTGACATCCCGCCCATCAGCTTAACAAGGCTCCCTTGACTCCGTGGGCTGTCCTGCCTTTCTGGTTTTTAGACTTTTTTCGCCTGGCCCTTTTGCCCCGGGGGGGGGGGGGGTTGAGAGATTTCTTTGTAGTGCTGATTTGCTCTCCCAGGTTGCTTGGTTGGCCAAAAAGGGCGTATGCGTTTTTTCCTGAATATATTCAGGAAAAAACGCATACGCCCTTTTTGGCCAACCGCATCATTGTCCACGTTCTGGCGCTTTTCATGTGCTATCGGGGCCATTCCGATGTACCCGTTGACATCCGTTTCCTGCAGTTCTGCCTTGCGTTCAGCGCCTCTTCGTAGCCTGACCTCAATATATTTTGGGGCGATAGTTATCGTTTAGAACTCTGCAGGTTTGGGAAGTGCAGTGCCCCTGAGCTCCATTTCCCAAGTCGCTTTTTTGTGAGTGGGACGCAACACGGCTGGATGGCTTCACGCCCTATTGTAGATCCGCGGTGGCAGGCTGAACCGCTGGTGAATTCTTCTTCGTGATGGGAAATGAGAGTGACATGTGCCCGACCAAACACCTCCAGCGAGTCTCTCATTGGTTCCCCCTCTTGCAGTTCATCCTGCGGACAAATTGCAGACGGTACGAAAGAGGCATGGAAAGGCGCCGAGTCTCCAAGTGGGGAGATTGTTAGTAAGGGGGCCTGAATGGAGAACACGAGCACCAGGAGAGGAAAACTGAGGTGAGTTTCAGAAAGCTTTCCCGATCCCACGGTGTAGCATCCGCTGGGTTTCCAATGAGTGCTTTCGCTGTCGGAACATTGCGTTGAACCTGGAGAGTTGGGACCCATGGAATGGGGAGCACGCAGGATTCCTTTCAAGGGTCTGCATTTGCTTTCCCAACCTCACCAATCGTCTCAGCCCCAAGAGTGTCCAGCCTTATGTCTTCTGCCGCTGGGGCTGTAGATGTGGTCAATCCTGGTTGCATGCCAGTCCCTGAACGCATTTTGGAAGAATTTCTCTCTGTTTTGCCCTGCTTGTTTCTTCTTTATGTTGGAAATGTATCCTCAGAATGGGTCTGAGCTGATTTTCCCTGCTGGTTTTAGGCCGCTTTACACACACTTGATGCACTTACACAGAGATATCAAGACTTAGCTTTTAAGATGCTTACTAGTCGGATAGATACTTGTGCGATGAACAGGGTCTGGTGAATCCAGTTGATTGAGCAAGGAGTAGGTCGTGTCCATTCCATATTCGGTTTTCGGAAGGGTATCTGTGCTCATTTCAAACTCGAGTTTTATGCGTCACCCCACCTCACCTTTCCCCTGAAGCAGGCATAAGTGTGTTTTCTAAAAGCGTGACTCTGTTCTGTTTGGGGATTCCGTTCATGGGGAGCGATTTTTACATTCCCTCGATAAGTGATATCATAAGTTTCTTTTTTTGTGGGACTTATTTCACTGAGGATGATCGTACCTAAATCCACTCAGGATGCTGCTACCAGCCTCATGACGTGGATTTCATGGCTGAGTGACACTCCATTGGACCTACGTAGCACCACTTGTCCACTTGTCCACTTGTCTTTGTCCACTTGTCCACTCGTCTTTGTCCACTTGGCTCTTTCCTGGGATATGAAACGTGTACCAGAGTGGAGGTTCTTGTCAAGACAGCAGCCCTCAACTTTGGGGTCCCTGTGTCTGGTTGATTTTTTCATTTTCCCAAGGTCAACGCCCATGTGTGGAAGTGCCCTATGCTCTGTGGTTCTGTGTTTTACATGGTTTGGGAAAGAGGATACACTTGTGAAGATTGGCTGTTGGCCATTGACATCCCGCCCATCAGCTTAACAAGGCTCCCTTGACTCCGTGGGCTGTCCTGCCTTTCTGGTTTTTAGACTTTTTTCGCCTGGCCCTTTTGCCCCGGGGAGGGGGGGGCGAGAGATTTCTTTGTAGTGCTGATTTGCTCTCCCAGGTTGCTTGGTTGGCCAAAAAGGGCGTATGCGTTTTTTCCTGAATATATTCAGGAAAAAACGCATACGCCCTTTTTGGCCAACCGCATCATTGTCCACGTTCTGGCGCTTTTCATGTGCTATCGGGGCCATTCCGATGTACCCGTTGACATCCGTTTCCTGCAGTTCTGCCTTGCGTTCAGCGCCTCTTCGTAGCCTGACCTCAATATATTTTGGGGCGATAGTTATCGTTTAGAACTCTGCAGGTTTGGGAAGTGCAGTGCCCCTGAGCTCCATTTCCCAAGTCGCTTTTTTGTGAGTGGGACGCAACACGGCTGGATGGCTTCACGCCCTATTGTCGATCCGGGGTGGCAGGCTGAACCGCTGGTGAATTCTTCTTCGTGATGGGAAATGAGAGTGACATGTGCCCGACCAAACACCTCCAGCGAGTCTCTCATTGGTTCCCCCTCTTGCAGTTCATCCTGCGGACAAATTGCAGACGGTACGAAAGAGGCATGGAAAGGCGCCGAGTCTCCAAGTGGGGAGATTGTTAGTAAGGGGGCCTGAATGGAGAACACGAGCACCAGGAGAGGAAAACTGAGGTGAGTTTCAGAAAGCTTTCCCGATCCCACGGTGTAGCATCCGCTGGGGTTCCAATGAGTGCTTTCGCTGTCGGAAGATTGCGTTGAACCTGGAGAGTTGGGACCCATGGAATGGGGAGCACGCAGGATTCCTTTCAAGGGTCTGCATTTGCTTTCCCAACCTCACCAATCGTCTCAGCCCCAAGAGTGTCCAGCCTTATGTCTTCTGCCGCTGGGGCTGTAGATGTGGTCAATCCTGGTTGCATGCCAGTCCCTGAACGCATTTTGGAAGAATTTCTCTCTGTTTTGCCCTGCTTGTTTCTTCTTTATGTTGGAAATGTATCCTCAGAATGGGTCTGAGCTGATTTTCCCTGCTGGTTTTAGGCCGCTTTACACACACTTGATGCACTTACACAGAGATATCAAGACTTAGCTTTTAAGATGCTTACTAGTCGGATAGATACTTGTGCGATGAACAGGGTCTGGTGAGTCCAGTTGATTGAGCAAGGAGTAGGTCGTGTCCATTCCATATTCGGTTTTCGGAAGGGTATCTGTGCTCATTTCAAACTCGAGTTTTATGCGTCACCGCACCTCACCTTTCCCCTGAAGCAGGCATAAGTGTGTTTTCTAAAAGCGTGACTCTGTTCTGTTTGGGGATTCCGTTCATGGGGAGCGATTTTTACATTCCCTCGATAAGTGATATCATAAGTTTCTTTTTTTGTGGGACTTATTTCACTGAGGATGATCGTACCTAAATCCACTCAGGATGCTGCTACCAGCCTCATGACGTGGATTTCATGGCTGAGTGACACTCCATTGGACCTACGTAGCACCACTTGTCCACTTGTCCACTTGTCTTTGTCCACTTGTCCACTCGTCTTTGTCCACTTGGCTCTTTCCTGGGATATGAAACGTGTACCGGAGTGGAGGTTCTTGTCAAGACAGCAGCCCTCAACTTTGGGGTCCCTGTGTCTGGTTGATTTTTTCATTTTCCCAAGGTCAACGCCCATGTGTGGAAGTGCCCTATGCTCTGTGGTTCTGTGTTTTACATGGTTTGGGAAAGAGGATACACTTGTGAAGATTGGCTGTTGGCCATTGACATCCCGCCCATCAGCTTAACAAGGCTCCCTTGACTCCGTGGGCTGTCCTGCCTTTCTGGTTTTTAGACTTTTTTCGCCTGGCCCTTTTGCCCCGGGGGGGGGGGGCGAGAGATTTCTTTGTAGTGCTGATTTGCTCTCCCAGGTTGCTTGGTTGGCCAAAAAGGGCGTATGCGTTTTTTCCTGAATATATTCAGGAAAAAACGCATACGCCCTTTTTGGCCAACCGCATCATTGTCCACGTTCTGGCGCTTTTCATGTGCTATCGGGGCCATTCCGATGTACCCGTTGACATCCGTTTCCTGCAGTTCTGCCTTGCGTTCAGCGCCTCTTCGTAGCCTGACCTCAATATATTTTGGGGCGATAGTTATCGTTTAGAACTCTGCAGGTTTGGGAAGTGCAGGGCCCCTGAGCTCCATTTCCCAAGTCGCTTTTTTGTGAGTGGGACGCAACACGGCTGGATGGCTTCACGCCCTATTGTCGATCCGGGGTGGCAGGCTGAACCGCTGGTGAATTCTTCTTCGTGATGGGAAATGAGAGTGACATGTGCCCGACCAAACACCTCCAGCGAGTCTCTCATTGGTTCCCCCTCTTGCAGTTCATCCTGCGGACAAATTGCAGACGGTACGAAAGAGGCATGGAAAGGCGCCGAGTCTCCAAGTGGGGAGATTGTTAGTAAGGGGGCCTGAATGGAGAACACGAGCACCAGGAGAGGAAAACTGAGGTGAGTTTCAGAAAGCTTTCCCGATCCCACGGTGTAGCATCCGCTGGGTTTCCAATGAGTGCTTTCGCTGTCGGAAGATTGCGTTGAACCTGGAGAGTTGGGACCCATGGAATGGGGAGCACGCAGGATTCCTTTCAAGGGTCTGCATTTGCTTTCCCAACCTCACCAATCGTCTCAGCCCCAAGAGTGTCCAGCCTTATGTCTTCTGCCGCTGGGGCTGTAGATGTGGTCAATCCTGGTTGCATGCCAGTCCCTGAACGCATTTTGGAAGAATTTCTCTCTGTTTTGCCCTGCTTGTTTCTTCTTTGTGTTGGAAATGTATCCTCAGAATGGGTCTGAGCTGATTTTCCCTGCTGGTTTTAGGCCGCTTTACACACACTTGATGCACTTACACAGAGATATCAAGACTTAGCTTTTAAGATGCTTACTAGTCGGATAGATACTTGTGCGATGAACAGGGTCTGGTGAATCCAGTTGATTGAGCAAGGAGTAGGTCGTGTCCATTCCATATTCGGTTTTCGGAAGGGTATCTGTGCTCATTTCAAACTCGAGTTTTATGCGTCACCCCACCTCACCTTTCCCCTGAAGCAGGCATAAGTGTGTTTTCTAAAAGCGTGACTCTGTTCTGTTTGGGGATTCAGTGCATGGGGAGCGATTTTTACATTCCCTCGATAAGTGATATCATAAGTTTCTTTTTTTGTGGGACTTATTTCACTGAGGATGATCGTACCTAAATCCACTCAGGATGCTGCTACCAGCCTCATGACGTGGATTTCATGGCTGAGTGACACTCCATTGGACCTACGTAGCACCACTTGTCCACTTGTCCACTTGTCTTTGTCCACTTGTCCACTCGTCTTTGTCCACTTGGCTCTTTCCTGGGATATGAAACGTGTACCGGAGTGGAGGTTCTTGTCAAGACAGCAGCCCTCAACTTTGGGGTCCCTGTGTCTGGTTGATTTTTTCATTTTCCCAAGGTCAACGCCCATGTGGGGAAGTGCCCTATGCTCTGTGGTTCTGTGTTTTACATGGTTTGGGAAAGAGGATACACTTGTGAAGATTGGCTGTTGGCCATTGACATCCCGCCCATCAGCTTAACAAGGCTCCCTTGACTCCGTGGGCTGTCCTGCCTTTCTGGTTTTTAGACTTTTTGCCTGGCCCTTTTGCCCCGGGGGGGGCGAGAGATTTCTTTGTAGTGCTGATTTGCTCTCCCAGGTTGCTTGGTTGGCCAAAAAGGGCGTATGCGTTTTTTCCTGAATATATTCAGGAAAAAACGCATACGCCCTTTTTGGCCAACCGCATCATTGTCCACGTTCTGGCGCTTTTCATGTGCTATCGGGGCCATTCCGATGTACCCGTTGACATCCGTTTCCTGCAGTTCTGCCTTGCGTTCAGCGCCTCTTCGTAGCCTGACCTCAATATACTTTGGGGCGATAGTTATCGTTTAGAACTCTGCAGGTTTGGGAAGTGCAGTGCCCCTGAGCTCCATTTCCCAAGTCGCTTTTTTCTGAGTGGGACGCAACACGGCTGGATGGCTTCACGCCCTATTGTCGATCCGGGGTGGCAGGCTGAACCGCTGGTGAATTCTTCTTCGTGATGGGAAATGAGAGTGACATGTGCCCGACCAAACACCTCCAGCGAGTCTCTCATTGGTTCCCCCTCTTGCAGTTCATCCTGCGGACAAATTGCAGACGGTACGAAAGAGGCATGGAAAGGCGCCGAGTCTCCAAGTGGGGAGATTGTTAGTAAGGGGGCCTGAATGGAGAACACGAGCACCAGGAGAGGAAAACTGAGGTGAGTTTCAGAAAGCTTTCCCGATCCCACTGTGTAGCATCCGCTGGGGTTCCAATGAGTGCTTTCGCTGTCGGAAGATTGCGTTGAACCTGGAGAGTTGGGAGCCATGGAATGGGGAGCACGCAGGATTCCTTTCAAGGGTCTGCATTTGCTTTCCCAACCTCACCAATCGTCTCAGCCCCAAGAGTGTCCAGCCTTATGTCTTCTGCCGCTGGGTCTGTAGATGTGGTCAATCCTGGTTGCATGCCAGTCCCTGAACGCATTTTGGAAGAATTTCTCTCTGTTTTGCCCTGCTTGTTTCTTCTTTATGTTGGAAATGTATCCTCAGAATGGGTCTGAGCTGATTTTCCCTGCTGGTTTTAGGCCGCTTTACACACACTTGATGCACTTACACAGAGATATCAAGACTTAGCTTTTAAGATGCTTACTAGTCGGATAGATACTTGTGCGATGAACAGGGTCTGGTGAGTCCAGTTGATTGAGCAAGGAGTAGGTCGTGTCCATTCCATATTCGGTTTTCGGAAGGGTATCTGTGCTCATTTCAAACTCGAGTTTTATGCGTCACCCCACCTCACCTTTCCCCTGAAGCAGGCATAAGTGTGTTTTCTAAAAGCGTGACTCTGTTCTGTTTGGGGATTCCGTTCATGGGGAGCGATTTTTACATTCCCTCGATAAGTGATATCATAAGTTTCTTTTTTTGTGGGACTTATTTCACTGAGGATGATCGTACCTAAATCCACTCAGGATGCTGCTACCAGCCTCATGACGTGGATTTCATGGCTGAGTGACACTCCATTGGACCTACGTAGCACCACTTGTCCACTTGTCCACTTGTCTTTGTCCACTTGTCCACTCGTCTTTGTCCACTTGGCTCTTTCCTGGGATATGAAACGTGTACCGGAGTGGAGGTTCTTGTCAAGACAGCAGCCCTCAACTTTGGGGTCCCTGTGTCTGGTTGATTTTTTCATTTTCCCAAGGTCAACGCCCATGTGTGGAAGTGCCCTATGCTCTGTGGTTCTGTGTTTGACATGGTTTGGGAAAGAGGATACACTTGTGAAGATTGGCTGTTGGCCATTGACATCCCGCCCATCAGCTTAACAAGGCTCCCTTGACTCCGTGGGCTGTCCTGCCTTTCTGGTTTTTAGACTTTTTTCGCCTGGCCCTTTTGCCCCGGGGGGGGGGGGGGTTGAGAGATTTCTTTGTAGTGCTGATTTGCTCTCCCAGGTTGCTTGGTTGGCCAAAAAGGGCGTATGCGTTTTTTCCTGAATATATTCAGGAAAAAACGCATACGCCCTTTTTGGCCAACCGCATCATTGTCCACGTTCTGGCGCTTTTCATGTGCTATCGGGGCCATTCCGATGTACCCGTTGACATCCGTTTCCTGCAGTTCTGCCTTGCGTTCAGCGCCTCTTCGTAGCCTGACCTCAATATATTTTGGGGCGATAGTTATCGTTTAGAACTCTGCAGGTTTGGGAAGTGCAGTGCCCCTGAGCTCCATTTCCCAAGTCGCTTTTTTGTGAGTGGGACGCAACACGGCTGGATGGCTTCACGCCCTATTGTAGATCCGCGGTGGCAGGCTGAACCGCTGGTGAATTCTTCTTCGTGATGGGAAATGAGAGTGACATGTGCCCGACCAAACACCTCCAGCGAGTCTCTCATTGGTTCCCCCTCTTGCAGTTCATCCTGCGGACAAATTGCAGACGGTACGAAAGAGGCATGGAAAGGCGCCGAGTCTCCAAGTGGGGAGATTGTTAGTAAGGGGGCCTGAATGGAGAACACGAGCACCAGGAGAGGAAAACTGAGGTGAGTTTCAGAAAGCTTTCCCGATCCCACGGTGTAGCATCCGCTGGGGTTCCAATGAGTGCTTTCGCTGTCGGAAGATTGCGTTGAACCTGGAGAGTTGGGACCCATGGAATGGGGAGCACGCAGGATTCCTTTCAAGGGTCTGCATTTGCTTTCCCAACCTCACCAATCGTCTCAGCCCCAAGAGTGTCCAGCCTTATGTCTTCTGCCGCTGGGGCTGTAGATGTGGTCAATCCTGGTTGCATGCCAGTCCCTGAACGCATTTTGGAAGAATTTCTCTCTGTTTTGCCCTGCTTGTTTCTTCTTTATGTTGGAAATGTATCCTCAGAATGGGTCTGAGCTGATTTTCCCTGCTGGTTTTAGGCCGCTTTACACACACTTGATGCACTTACACAGAGATATCAAGACTTAGCTTTTAAGATGCTTACTAGTCGGATAGATACTTGTGCGATGAACAGGGTCTGGTGAGTCCAGTTGATTGAGCAAGGAGTAGGTCGTGTCCATTCCATATTCGGTTTTCGGAAGGGTATCTGTGCTCATTTCAAACTCGAGTTTTATGCGTCACCGCACCTCACCTTTCCCCTGAAGCAGGCATAAGTGTGTTTTCTAAAAGCGTGACTCTGTTCTGTTTGGGGATTCCGTTCATGGGGAGCGATTTTTACATTCCCTCGATAAGTGATATCATAAGTTTCTTTTTTTGTGGGACTTATTTCACTGAGGATGATCGTACCTAAATCCACTCAGGATGCTGCTACCAGCCTCATGACGTGGATTTCATGGCTGAGTGACACTCCATTGGACCTACGTAGCACCACTTGTCCACTTGTCCACTTGTCTTTGTCCACTTGTCCACTCGTCTTTGTCCACTTGGCTCTTTCCTGGGATATGAAACGTGTACCGGAGTGGAGGTTCTTGTCAAGACAGCAGCCCTCAACTTTGGGGTCCCTGTGTCTGGTTGATTTTTTCATTTTCCCAAGGTCAACGCCCATGTGTGGAAGTGCCCTATGCTCTGTGGTTCTGTGTTTTACATGGTTTGGGAAAGAGGATACACTTGTGAAGATTGGCTGTTGGCCATTGACATCCCGCCCATCAGCTTAACAAGGCTCCCTTGACTCCGTGGGCTGTCCTGCCTTTCTGGTTTTTAGACTTTTTTCGCCTGGCCCTTTTGCCCCGGGGAGGGGGGGGCGAGAGATTTCTTTGTAGTGCTGATTTGCTCTCCCAGGTTGCTTGGTTGGCCAAAAAGGGCGTATACGTTTTTTCCTGAATATATTCAGGAAAAAACGCATACGCCCTTTTTGGCCAACCGCATCATTGTCCACGTTCTGGCGCTTTTCATGTGCTATCGGGGCCATTCCGATGTACCCGTTGACATCCGTTTCCTGCAGTTCTGCCTTGCGTTCAGCGCCTCTTCGTAGCCTGACCTCAATATATTTTGGGGCGATAGTTATCGTTTAGAACTCTGCAGGTTTGGGAAGTGCAGTGCCCCTGAGCTCCATTTCCCAAGTCGCTTTTTTGTGAGTGGGACGCAACACGGCTGGATGGCTTCACGCCCTATTGTCGATCCGGGGTGGCAGGCTGAACCGCTGGTGAATTCTTCTTCGTGATGGGAAATGAGAGTGACATGTGCCCGACCAAACACCTCCAGCGAGTCTCTCATTGGTTCCCCCTCTTGCAGTTCATCCTGCGGACAAATTGCAGACGGTACGAAAGAGGCATGGAAAGGCGCCGAGTCTCCAAGTGGGGAGATTGTTAGTAAGGGGGCCTGAATGGAGAACACGAGCACCAGGAGAGGAAAACTGAGGTGAGTTTCAGAAAGCTTTCCCGATCCCACGGTGTAGCATCCGCTGGGTTTCCAATGAGTGCTTTCGCTGTCGGAAGATTGCGTTGAACCTGGAGAGTTGGGACCCATGGAATGGGGAGCACGCAGGATTCCTTTCAAGGGTCTGCATTTGCTTTCCCAACCTCACCAATCGTCTCAGCCCCAAGAGTGTCCAGCCTTATGTCTTCTGCCGCTGGGGCTGTAGATGTGGTCAATCCTGGTTGCATGCCAGTCCCTGAACGCATTTTGGAAGAATTTCTCTCTGTTTTGCCCTGCTTGTTTCTTCTTTGTGTTGGAAATGTATCCTCAGAATGGGTCTGAGCTGATTTTCCCTGCTGGTTTTAGGCCGCTTTACACACACTTGATGCACTTACACAGAGATATCAAGACTTAGCTTTTAAGATGCTTACTAGTCGGATAGATACTTGTGCGATGAACAGGGTCTGGTGAATCCAGTTGATTGAGCAAGGAGTAGGTCGTGTCCATTCCATATTCGGTTTTCGGAAGGGTATCTGTGCTCATTTCAAACTCGAGTTTTATGCGTCACCCCACCTCACCTTTCCCCTGAAGCAGGCATAAGTGTGTTTTCTAAAAGCGTGACTCTGTTCTGTTTGGGGATTCAGTGCATGGGGAGCGATTTTTACATTCCCTCGATAAGTGATATCATAAGTTTCTTTTTTTGTGGGACTTATTTCACTGAGGATGATCGTACCTAAATCCACTCAGGATGCTGCTACCAGCCTCATGACGTGGATTTCATGGCTGAGTGACACTCCATTGGACCTACGTAGCACCACTTGTCCACTTGTCCACTTGTCTTTGTCCACTTGTCCACTCGTCTTTGTCCACTTGGCTCTTTCCTGGGATATGAAACGTGTACCGGAGTGGAGGTTCTTGTCAAGACAGCAGCCCTCAACTTTGGGGTCCCTGTGTCTGGTTGATTTTTTCATTTTCCCAAGGTCAACGCCCATGTGGGGAAGTGCCCTATGCTCTGTGGTTCTGTGTTTTACATGGTTTGGGAAAGAGGATACACTTGTGAAGATTGGCTGTTGGCCATTGACATCCCGCCCATCAGCTTAACAAGGCTCCCTTGACTCCGTGGGCTGTCCTGCCTTTCTGGTTTTTAGACTTTTTGCCTGGCCCTTTTGCCCCGGGGGGGGCGAGAGATTTCTTTGTAGTGCTGATTTGCTCTCCCAGGTTGCTTGGTTGGCCAAAAAGGGCGTATGCGTTTTTTCCTGAATATATTCAGGAAAAAACGCATACGCCCTTTTTGGCCAACCGCATCATTGTCCACGTTCTGGCGCTTTTCATGTGCTATCGGGGCCATTCCGATGTACCCGTTGACATCCGTTTCCTGCAGTTCTGCCTTGCGTTCAGCGCCTCTTCGTAGCCTGACCTCAATATACTTTGGGGCGATAGTTATCGTTTAGAACTCTGCAGGTTTGGGAAGTGCAGTGCCCCTGAGCTCCATTTCCCAAGTCGCTTTTTTCTGAGTGGGACGCAACACGGCTGGATGGCTTCACGCCCTATTGTCGATCCGGGGTGGCAGGCTGAACCGCTGGTGAATTCTTCTTCGTGATGGGAAATGAGAGTGACATGTGCCCGACCAAACACCTCCAGCGAGTCTCTCATTGGTTCCCCCTCTTGCAGTTCATCCTGCGGACAAATTGCAGACGGTACGAAAGAGGCATGGAAAGGCGCCGAGTCTCCAAGTGGGGAGATTGTTAGTAAGGGGGCCTGAATGGAGAACACGAGCACCAGGAGAGGAAAACTGAGGTGAGTTTCAGAAAGCTTTCCCGATCCCACTGTGTAGCATCCGCTGGGGTTCCAATGAGTGCTTTCGCTGTCGGAAGATTGCGTTGAACCTGGAGAGTTGGGAGCCATGGAATGGGGAGCACGCAGGATTCCTTTCAAGGGTCTGCATTTGCTTTCCCAACCTCACCAATCGTCTCAGCCCCAAGAGTGTCCAGCCTTATGTCTTCTGCCGCTGGGTCTGTAGATGTGGTCAATCCTGGTTGCATGCCAGTCCCTGAACGCATTTTGGAAGAATTTCTCTCTGTTTTGCCCTGCTTGTTTCTTCTTTATGTTGGAAATGTATCCTCAGAATGGGTCTGAGCTGATTTTCCCTGCTGGTTTTAGGCCGCTTTACACACACTTGATGCACTTACACAGAGATATCAAGACTTAGCTTTTAAGATGCTTACTAGTCGGATAGATACTTGTGCGATGAACAGGGTCTGGTGAGTCCAGTTGATTGAGCAAGGAGTAGGTCGTGTCCATTCCATATTCGGTTTTCGGAAGGGTATCTGTGCTCATTTCAAACTCGAGTTTTATGCGTCACCCCACCTCACCTTTCCCCTGAAGCAGGCATAAGTGTGTTTTCTAAAAGCGTGACTCTGTTCTGTTTGGGGATTCCGTTCATGGGGAGCGATTTTTACATTCCCTCGATAAGTGATATCATAAGTTTCTTTTTTTGTGGGACTTATTTCACTGAGGATGATCGTACCTAAATCCACTCAGGATGCTGCTACCAGCCTCATGACGTGGATTTCATGGCTGAGTGACACTCCATTGGACCTACGTAGCACCACTTGTCCACTTGTCCACTTGTCTTTGTCCACTTGTCCACTCGTCTTTGTCCACTTGGCTCTTTCCTGGGATATGAAACGTGTACCGGAGTGGAGGTTCTTGTCAAGACAGCAGCCCTCAACTTTGGGGTCCCTGTGTCTGGTTGATTTTTTCATTTTCCCAAGGTCAACGCCCATGTGTGGAAGTGCCCTATGCTCTGTGGTTCTGTGTTTGACATGGTTTGGGAAAGAGGATACACTTGTGAAGATTGGCTGTTGGCCATTGACATCCCGCCCATCAGCTTAACAAGGCTCCCTTGACTCCGTGGGCTGTCCTGCCTTTCTGGTTTTTAGACTTTTTTCGCCTGGCCCTTTTGCCCCGGGGGGGGGGGGGTTGAGAGATTTCTTTGTAGTGCTGATTTGCTCTCCCAGGTTGCTTGGTTGGCCAAAAAGGGCGTATGCGTTTTTTCCTGAATATATTCAGGAAAAAACGCATACGCCCTTTTTGGCCAACCGCATCATTGTCCACGTTCTGGCGCTTTTCATGTGCTATCGGGGCCATTCCGATGTACCCGTTGACATCCGTTTCCTGCAGTTCTGCCTTGCGTTCAGCGCCTCTTCGTAGCCTGACCTCAATATATTTTGGGGCGATAGTTATCGTTTAGAACTCTGCAGGTTTGGGAAGTGCAGTGCCCCTGAGCTCCATTTCCCAAGTCGCTTTTTTGTGAGTGGGACGCAACACGGCTGGATGGCTTCACGCCCTATTGTAGATCCGCGGTGGCAGGCTGAACCGCTGGTGAATTCTTCTTCGTGATGGGAAATGAGAGTGACATGTGCCCGACCAAACACCTCCAGCGAGTCTCTCATTGGTTCCCCCTCTTGCAGTTCATCCTGCGGACAAATTGCAGACGGTACGAAAGAGGCATGGAAAGGCGCCGAGTCTCCAAGTGGGGAGATTGTTAGTAAGGGGGCCTGAATGGAGAACACGAGCACCAGGAGAGGAAAACTGAGGTGAGTTTCAGAAAGCTTTCCCGATCCCACGGTGTAGCATCCGCTGGGTTTCCAATGAGTGCTTTCGCTGTCGGAAGATTGCGTTGAACCTGGAGAGTTGGGACCCATGGAATGGGGAGCACGCAGGATTCCTTTCAAGGGTCTGCATTTGCTTTCCCAACCTCACCAATCGTCTCAGCCCCAAGAGTGTCCAGCCTTATGTCTTCTGCCGCTGGGGCTGTAGATGTGGTCAATCCTGGTTGCATGCCAGTCCCTGAACGCATTTTGGAAGAATTTCTCTCTGTTTTGCCCTGCTTGTTTCTTCTTTATGTTGGAAATGTATCCTCAGAATGGGTCTGAGCTGATTTTCCCTGCTGGTTTTAGGCCGCTTTACACACACTTGATGCACTTACACAGAGATATCAAGACTTAGCTTTTAAGATGCTTACTAGTCGGATAGATACTTGTGCGATGAACAGGGTCTGGTGAATCCAGTTGATTGAGCAAGGAGTAGGTCGTGTCCATTCCATATTCGGTTTTCGGAAGGGTATCTGTGCTCATTTCAAACTCGAGTTTTATGCGTCACCCCACCTCACCTTTCCCCTGAAGCAGGCATAAGTGTGTTTTCTAAAAGCGTGACTCTGTTCTGTTTGGGGATTCAGTGCATGGGGAGCGATTTTTACATTCCCTCGATAAGTGATATCATAAGTTTCTTTTTTTGTGGGACTTATTTCACTGAGGATGATCGTACCTAAATCCACTCAGGATGCTGCTACCAGCCTCATGACGTGGATTTCATGGCTGAGTGACACTCCATTGGACCTACGTAGCACCACTTGTCCACTTGTCCACTTGTCTTTGTCCACTTGTCCACTCGTCTTTGTCCACTTGGCTCTTTCCTGGGATATGAAACGTGTACCAGAGTGGAGGTTCTTGTCAAGACAGCAGCCCTCAACTTTGGGGTCCCTGTGTCTGGTTGATTTTTTCATTTTCCCAAGGTCAACGCCCATGTGTGGAAGTGCCCTATGCTCTGTGGTTCTGTGTTTTACATGGTTTGGGAAAGAGGATACACTTGTGAAGATTGGCTGTTGGCCATTGACATCCCGCCCATCAGCTTAACAAGGCTCCCTTGACTCCGTGGGCTGTCCTGCCTTTCTGGTTTTTAGACTTTTTTCGCCTGGCCCTTTTGCCCCGGGGAGGGGGGGGCGAGAGATTTCTTTGTAGTGCTGATTTGCTCTCCCAGGTTGCTTGGTTGGCCAAAAAGGGCGTATGCGTTTTTTCCTGAATATATTCAGGAAAAAACGCATACGCCCTTTTTGGCCAACCGCATCATTGTCCACGTTCTGGCGCTTTTCATGTGCTATCGGGGCCATTCCGATGTACCCGTTGACATCCGTTTCCTGCAGTTCTGCCTTGCGTTCAGCGCCTCTTCGTAGCCTGACCTCAATATATTTTGGGGCGATAGTTATCGTTTAGAACTCTGCAGGTTTGGGAAGTGCAGTGCCCCTGAGCTCCATTTCCCAAGTCGCTTTTTTCTGAGTGGGACGCAACACGGCTGGATGGCTTCACGCCCTATTGTCGATCCGGGGTGGCAGGCTGAACCGCTGGTGAATTCTTCTTCGTGATGGGAAATGAGAGTGACATGTGCCCGACCAAACACCTCCAGCGAGTCTCTCATTGGTTCCCCCTCTTGCAGTTCATCCTGCGGACAAATTGCAGACGGTACGAAAGAGGCATGGAAAGGCGCCGAGTCTCCAAGTGGGGAGATTGTTAGTAAGGGGGCCTGAATGGAGAACACGAGCACCAGGAGAGGAAAACTGAGGTGAGTTTCAGAAAGCTTTCCCGATCCCACGGTGTAGCATCCGCTGGGGTTCCAATGAGTGCTTTCGCTGTCGGAAGATTGCGTTGAACCTGGAGAGTTGGGACCCATGGAATGGGGAGCACGCAGGATTCCTTTCAAGGGTCTGCATTTGCTTTCCCAACCTCACCAATCGTCTCAGCCCCAAGAGTGTCCAGCCTTATGTCTTCTGCCGCTGGGGCTGTAGATGTGGTCAATCCTGGTTGCATGCCAGTCCCGGAACGCATTTTGGAAGAATTTCTCTCTGTTTTGCCCTGCTTGTTTCTTCTTTATGTTGGAAATGTATCCTCAGAATGGGTCTCAGCTGATTTTCCCTGCTGGTTTTAGGCCGCTTTACACACACTTGATGCACTTACACAGAGATATCAAGACTTAGCTTTTAAGATGCTTACTAGTCGGATAGATACTTGTGCGATGAACAGGGTCTGGTGAGTCCAGTTGATTGAGCAAGGAGTAGGTCGTGTCCATTCCATATTCGGTTTTCGGAAGGGTATCTGTGCTCATTTCAAACTCGAGTTTTATGCGTCACCCCACCTCACCTTTCCCCTGAAGCAGGCATAAGTGTGTTTTCTAAAAGCGTGACTCTGTTCTGTTTGGGGATTCAGTGCATGGGGAGCGATTTTTACATTCCCTCGATAAGTGATATCATAAGTTTCTTTTTTTGTGGGACTTATTTCACTGAGGATGATCGTACCTAAATCCACTCAGGATGCTGCTACCAGCCTCATGACGTGGATTTCATGGCTGAGTGACACTCCATTGGACCTACGTAGCACCACTTGTCCACTTGTCCACTTGTCTTTGTCCACTTGTCCACTCGTCTTTGTCCACTTGGCTCTTTCCTGGGATATGAAACGTGTACCGGAGTGGAGGTTCTTGTCAAGACAGCAGCCCTCAACTTTGGGGTCCCTGTGTCTGGTTGATTTTTTCATTTTCCCAAGGTCAACGCCCATGTGTGGAAGTGCCCTATGCTCTGTGGTTCTGTGTTTTACATGGTTTGGGAAAGAGGATACACTTGTGAAGATTGGCTGTTGGCCATTGACATCCCGCCCATCAGCTTAACAAGGCTCCCTTGACTCCGTGGCCTGTCGTGCCTTTCTGGTTTTTAGACTTTTTTCGCCTGACCCTTTTGCCCCGGGGGGGGGGGGCCGAGAGATTTCTTTGTAGTGCTGATTTGCTCTCCCAGGTTGCTTGGTTGGCCAAAAAGGGCGTATGCGTTTTTTCCTGAATATATTCAGGAAAAAACGCATACGCCCTTTTTGGCCAACCGCATCATTGTCCACGTTCTGGCGCTTTTCATGTGCTATCGGGGCCATTCCGATGTACCCGTTGACATCCGTTTCCTGCAGTTCTGCCTTGCGTTCAGCGCCTCTTCGTAGCCTGACCTCAATATATTTTGGGGCGATAGTTATCGTTTAGAACTCTGCAGGTTTGGGAAGTGCAGTGCCCCTGAGCTCCATTTCCCAAGTCGCTTTTTTGTGAGTGGGACGCAACACGGCTGGATGGCTTCACGCCCTATTGTCGATCCGGGGTGGCAGGCTGAACCGCTGGTGAATTCTTCTTCGTGATGGGAAATGAGAGTGACATGTGCCCGACCAAACACCTCCAGCGAGTCTCTCATTGGTTCCCCCTCTTGCAGTTCATCCTGCGGACAAATTGCAGACGGTACGAAAGAGGCATGGAAAGGCGCCGAGTCTCCAAGTGGGGAGATTTTTAGTAAGGGGGCCTGAATGGAGAACACGAGCACCAGGAGAGGAAAACTGAGGTGAGTTTCAGAAAGCTTTCCCGATCCCACGGTGTAGCATCCGCTGGGTTTCCAATGAGTGCTTTCGCTGTCGGAAGATTGCGTTGAACCTGGAGAGTTGGGACCCATGGAATGGGGAGCACGCAGGATTCCTTTCAAGGGTCTGCATTTGCTTTCCCAACCTCACCAATCGTCTCAGCCCCAAGAGTGTCCAGCCTTATGTCTTCTGCCGCTGGGGCTGTAGATGTGGTCAATCCTGGTTGCATGCCAGTCCCTGAACGCATTTTGGAAGAATTTCTCTCTGTTTTGCCCTGCTTGTTTCTTCTTTGTGTTGGAAATGTATCCTCAGAATGGGTCTGAGTTGATTTTCGCTGCTGGTTTTAGGCCGCTTTACACACACTTGATGCACTTACACAGAGATATCAAGACTTAGCTTTTAAGATGCTTACTAGTCGGATAGATACTTGTGCGATGAACAGGGTCTGGTGAGTCCAGTTGATTGAGCAAGGAGTAGGTCGTGTCCATTCCATATTCGGTTTTCGGAAGGGTATCTGTGCTCATTTCAAACTCGAGTTTTATGCGTCACCCCACCTCACCTTTCCCCTGAAGCAGGCATAAGTGTGTTTTCTAAAAGCGTGACTCTGTTCTGTTTGGGGATTCCGTTCATGGGGAGCGATTTTTACATTCCCTCGATAAGTGATATCATAAGTTTCTTTTTTTGTGGGACTTAATTCACTGAGGATGATCGTACCTAAATCCACTCAGGATGCTGCTACCAGCCTCATGACGTGGATTTCATGGCTGAGTGACACTCCATTGGACCTACGTAGCACCACTTGTCCACTTGTCTTTGTCCACTTGTCCACTCGTCTTTGTCCACTTGGCTCTTTCCTCGGATATGAAACATGTACCGGAGTGGAGGTTCTTGTCAAGACAGCAGCCCTCAACTTTGGGGTCCCTGTGTGTGGTTGATTTTTTCATTTTCCCAAGGTCAACGCCCATGTGTGGAAGTGCCCTATGCTCTGTGGTTCTGTGTTTTACATGGTTTGGGAAAGAGGATACACTTGTGAAGATTGGCTGTTGGCCATTGACATCCCGCCCATCAGCTTAACAAGGCTCCCTTGACTCCGTGGCCTGTCGTGCCTTTCTGGTTTTTAGACATTTTTCGCCTGATCCTTTTGCCCCGGGGGGGGGGGCGAGAGATTTCTTTGTAGTGCTGATTTGCTCTCCCAGGTTGCTTGGTTGGCCAAAAAGGGCGTATGCGTTTTTTCCTGAATATATTCAGGAAAAAACGCATACGCCCTTTTTGGCCAACCGCATCATTGTCCACGTTCTGGCGCTTTTCATGTGCTATCGGGGCCATTCCGATGTACCCGTTGACATCCGTTTCCTGCAGTTCTGCCTTGCGTTCAGCGCCTCTTCGTAGCCTGACCTCAATATATTTTGGGGCGATAGTTATCGTTTAGAACTCTGCAGGTTTGGGAAGTGCAGTGCCCCTGAGCTCCATTTCCCAAGTCGCTTTTTTGTGAGTGGGACGCCACACGGCTGGATGGCTTCACGCCCTATTGTCGATCCGGGGTGGCAGGCTGAACCGCTGGTGAATTCTTCTTCGTGATGGGAAATGAGAGTGACATGTGCCCGACCAAACACCTCCAGCGAGTCTCTCATTGGTTCCCCCTCTTGCAGTTCATCCTGCGGACAAATTGCAGACGGTACGAAAGAGGCATGGAAAGGCGCCGAGTCTCCAAGTGGGGAGATTGTTAGTAAGGGGGCCTGAATGGAGAACACGAGCACCAGGAGAGGAAAACTGAGGTGAGTTTCAGAAAGCTTTCCCGATCCCACGGTGTAGCATCCGCTGGGTTTCCAATGAGTGCTTTCGCTGTCGGAAGATTGCGTTGAACCTGGAGAGTTGGGAGCCATGGAATGGGGAGCACGCAGGATTCCTTTCAAGGGTCTGCATTTGCTTTCCCAACCTCACCAATCGTCTCAGCCCCAAGAGTGTCCAGCCTTATGTCTTCTGCCGCTGGGGCTGTAGATGTGGTCAATCCTGGTTGCATGCCAGTCCCTGAACGCATTTTGGAAGAATTTCTCTCTGTTTTGCCCTGCTTGTTTCTTCTTTATGTTGGAAATGTATCCTCAGAATGGGTCTGAGCTGATTTTCCCTGCTGGTTTTAGGCCGCTTTACACACACTTGATGCACTTACACAGAGATATCAAGACTTAGCTTTTAAGATGCTTACTAGTCGGATAGATACTTGTGCGATGAACAGGGTCTGGTGAGTCCAGTTGATTGAGCAAGGAGTAGGTCGTGTCCATTCCATATTCGGTTTTCGGAAGGGTATCTGTGCTCATTTCAAACTCGAGTTTTATGCGTCACCGCACCTCACCTTTCCCCTGAAGCAGGCATAAGTGTGTTTTCTAAAAGCGTGACTCTGTTCTGTTTGGGGATTCCGTTCATGGGGAGCGATTTTTACATTCCCTCGATAAGTGATATCATAAGTTTCTTTTTTTGTGGGACTTATTTCACTGAGGATGATCGTACCTAAATCCACTCAGGATGCTGCTACCAGCCTCATGACGTGGATTTCATGGCTGAGTGACACTCCATTGGACCTACGTAGCACCACTTGTCCACTTGTCCACTTGCCTTTGTCCACTTGTCCACTCGTCTTTGTCCACTTGGCTCTTTCCTGGGATATGAAACGTGTACCGGAGTGGAGGTTCTTGTCAAGACAGCAGCCCTCAACTTTGGGGTCCCTGTGTCTGGTTGATTTTTTCATTTTCCCAAGGTCAACGCCCATGTGTGGAAGTGCCCTATGCTCTGTGGTTCTGTGTTTTACATGGTTTGGGAAAGAGGATACACTTGTGAAGATTGGCTGTTGGCCATTGACATCCCGCCCATCAGCTTAACAAGGCTCCCTTGACTCCGTGGGCTGTCCTGCCTTTTTGGTTGTTAGACTTTTTTCGCCTGGCCCTTTTGCCCCTGGGGGGGGGGGCGAGAGATTTCTTTGTAGTGCTGATTTGCTCTCCCAGGTTGCTTGGTTGGCCAAAAAGGGCGTATGCGTTTTTTCCTGAATATATTCAGGAAAAAACGCATACGCCCTTTTTGGCCAACCGCATCATTGTCCACGTTCTGGCGCTTTTCATGTGCTATCGGGGCCATTCCGATGTACCCGTTGACATCCGTTTCCTGCAGTTCTGCCTTGCGTTCAGCGCCTCTTCGTAGCCTGCGCTCAATATATTTTGGGGCGATAGTTATCGTTTAGAACTCTGCAGGTTTGGGAAGTGCAGTGCCCCTGAGCTCCATTTCCCAAGTCGCTTTTTTGTGAGTGGGACGCAACACGGCTGGATGGCTTCACACCCTATTGTCGATCCGGGGTGGCAGGCTGAACCGCTGGTGAATTCTTCTTCGCGATGGGAAATGAGAGTGACATGTGCCCGACCAAACACCTCCAGCAAGTCTCTCATTGGTTCCCCCTCTTTCAGTTCATCCTGCGGACAAATTGCAGACGGTACGAAAGAGGCATGGAAAGGCGCCGAGTCTCCAAGTGGGGAGATTGTTAGTAAGGGGGCCTGAATGGAGAACACGAGCACCAGGAGATGAAAACTGAGGTGAGTTTCAGAAACTTTCCCGATCCCACGGTGTAGCATCCGCTGGGTTTCCAATGAGTGCTTTCGCTGTCGGAAGATTGCGTTGAACCTGGAGAGTTGGGACCCATGGAATGGGGAGCACGCAGGATTCCTTTCAAGGGTCTGCATTTGCTTTCCCAACCTCACCAATCGTCTCAGCCCCAAGAGTGTCCAGCCTTATGTCTTCTGCCGCTGGGGCTGTAGATGTGGTCAATCCTGGTTGCATGCCAGTCCCTGAACGCATTTTGGAAGAATTTCTCTCTGTTTTGCCCTGCTTGTTTCTTCTTTATGTTGGAAATGTATCCTCAGAATGGGTCTGAGCTGATTTTCCCTGCTGGTTTTAGGCCGCTTTACACACACTTGATGCACTTACACAGAGATATCAAGACTTAGCTTTTAAGATGCTTACTAGTCGGATAGATACTTGTGCGATGAACAGGGTCTGGTGAGTCCAGTTGATTGAGCAAGGAGTAGGTCGTGTCCATTCCATATTCGGTTTTCCGAAGGGTATCTGTGCTCATTTCAAACTCGAGTTTTATGCGTCACCGCACCTCACCTTTCCCCTGAAGCAGGCATAAGTGTGTTTTCTAAAAGCGTGACTCTGTTCTGTTTGGGGATTCCGTTCATGGGGAGCGATTTTTACATTCTCTCGATAAGTGATATCATAAGTTTCTTTTTTTGTGGGACTTATTTCACTGAGGATGATCGTACCTAAATCCACTCAGGATGCTGCTACCAGCCTCATGACGTGGATTTCATGGCTGAGTGACACTCCATTGGACCTACGTAGCACCACTTGTCCACTTGTCCACTTGTCTTTGTCCACTTGTCCACTCGTCTTTGTCCACTTGGCTCTTTCCTGGGATATGAAACGTGTACCGGAGTGGAGGTTCTTGTCAAGACAGCAGCCCTCAACTTTGGGGTCCCTGTGTCTGGTTGATTTTTTCATTTTCCCAAGGTCAACGCCCATGTGTGGAAGTGCCCTATGCTCTGTGGTTCTGTGTTTTACATGGTTTGGGAAAGAGGATACACTTGTGAAGATTGGCTGTTGGCCATTGACATCCCGCCCATCAGCTTAACAAGGCTCCCTTGACTCCGTGGGCTGTCCTGCCTTTCTGGTTTTTAGACTTTTTTCGCCTGGCCCTTTTGACTGGGCGGGGGGGAGGGGCGAGAGATTTCTTTGTAGTGCTGATTTGCTCTCCCAGGTTGCTTGGTTGGCCAAAAAGGGCGTATTCGTTTTTTCCTGAATATATTCAGGAAAAAACGCATACGCCCTTTTTGGCCAACCGCATCATTGTCCACGTTCTGGCGCTTTTCCTGTGCTATCGGGGCCATTCCGATGTACCCGTTGACATCCGTTTCCTGCAATTCTGCCTTGCGTTCAACGCCTCTTCGTAGCCTGACCTCAATATATTTGGGGGCGATAGTTATCGTTTAGAACTCTGCAGGTTTGGGAAGTGCAGTGCCCCTGAGCTCCATTTCCCAAGTCGCTTTTTTGTGAGTGGGACGCAACTCGGCTGGATGGCTTCACGCCCTATTGTCGATCCGGGGTGGCAGGCTGAGCCTGTGTTGAATTCTTCTTCCTGATGGGAAATGAGAGTGACATGTGCCCGACCAAACACCTCCAGCGAGTCTCTCATTGGTTCCCCCTCTTGCAGTTCATCCTGCGGACAAATTGCAGACGGTACGAAAGAGGCATGGAAAGGCGCCGAGTCTCCAAGTGGGGAGATTGTTAGTAAGGGGGCCTGAATGGAGAACACGAGCACCAGGAGATGAAAACTGAGGTGAGTTTCAGAAAGCTTTCCCGATCCCACGGTGTAGCATCCGCTGGGTTTCCAATGAGTGCTTTCGCTGTCGGAAGATTGCGTTGAACCTGGAGAGTTGGGACCCATGGAATGGGGAGCACGCAGGATTCCTTTCAAGGGTCTGCATTTGCTTTCCCAACCTCACCAATCGTCTCAGCCCCAAGAGTGTCCAGCCTTATGTTTTCTGCCGCTGGGGCTGTAGTTGTGGTCAATCCTGGTTGCATGCCAGTCCCGGAACGCATTTTGGAAGAATTTCTCTCTGTTTTGCCCTGCTTGTTTCTTCTTTGTGTTGGAAATGTATCCTCAGA
The DNA here is from genome assembly GCF_026419965.1 of Kogia breviceps. Lineage (NCBI taxonomy): Eukaryota > Metazoa > Chordata > Mammalia > Artiodactyla > Physeteridae > Kogia > Kogia breviceps. Next base: position 233,452 of record NW_026711606.1, read on the forward strand.
ATGGGTCTGAGCTGATTTTCCCTGCTGGTTTTAGGCCGCTTTACACACACATGATGCACTTACACAGAAATATCAAGACTTAGCTTTTAAGATGCTTACTAGTCGGATAGATACTTGTGCGATGAACAGGGTCTGGTGAGTCCAGTTGATTGAGCAAGGAGTAGGTCGTGTCCATTCCATATTCGGTTTTCGCAAGAGTATCTGTGCTCATTTCAAACTCGAGTTTTATGCATCAGCCCCCCTCACCTTTCCCCTGAAGCAGGCATAAGTGTGTTTTCTAAAAGCGTGACTCGGTTGTGTTTTGGGAATTCAGTACATTCGTACATCTGGTTACTAGGGCAGCACAGCCCTTCTGGAAGTCCTGTTCCCAGGTTGTAAATTAGAACGGAATGTGCCAGGAAGAAACCCCAGAAGTTTATGTCACATTACTTCTTGTTCGCTCTTTTAATTCTTTTGATCACGCTAATGATTAGAATATTGTTGGTCCTAGGTGTAAAAAATCTGGTTCATTTATACGTTATGTATGTATATATATATATATATATATATATATATATATATATATATACATATATATATATATTGTACAGATATTCTTCCAATGTAAATTATTGCGGAGTGTTCTGGTGACCTCCCTTGCTATATGGTCGGTCTCTTTGATATATATATATTTAATATGTATTTGTACACATATGGTCCCACTAATCTTAATTTATCCTTTCCCCCCACCTTTCATTTTACATAAGCTTAGTTTGTTTTCTAAGTGTGTGAGTGTCTTTCTTTGTGGAAATATGTTCATTTGTGTCAGCTGTTAGATAACGCCTATAGGTGATGTCATACGGTATGCCTTTTGCTTTCCGACTTAACTCATGTTCTGTGATGATCTCTAGGCTCATCTCGGGTGCCTCAAAGAGCAGTGTTTCCTTGTTTTCCATGGCTAATAGTCCACTGTGTCCACGGACCAGCTCTTCTTATCCATTCTTCTGTTGATGGACATTTGGGTTGCTTCGGTGTCTGTCTTCTTTCTTAGGTTATAGGCCCAGGAGTGGGCCTGCTGGATCATATCGTAACTCAGTGTTTACCTTGTAAAGGCACCTCCATTCTGTTCCCATTAGTGCCTCTTACCAGGTGAAGTCCTGTGGCGAGCATTGCCCTCTGAGGAAGGCGCCACTAAGACCCTCCTAAGCCTCAGGGCCCGACTGTACTCTCCTTGGTATGCATCCTGGACTTTATGGTATGAACATACAAAAGGAGATGGTCTTTGGCCAAATCGCTCCAGGGACCTGCTCAGTTACTGGGAGTCCCTGGTTGTTCCCTAAAGCTAGGAAAAGCAACCCTGGAGGGGAAATTGGTGCCTTTGAGGGAGAAGCCGAGCAGCCAACCAACCAGCTGATGCTGATAAGGTGTGACTAAGCCGAGAAGCCAACCAACCAGCTGATGCCGATAAGGCGTGACGAAGCAAATTCCCTGCTTTAGGGGTATATATACGGCTAGGCTTTGTTATTAAACTTGCCTTGCAAGCGTCAGTTGCTTGTGCCCTTCTGATCCCATACCTTGGTGCGTTCAGTTCCCTACCCCCTCTCGTCGGTTGTTGCTACACTTTGAGGACCCGCCGCGGCTGGCGGCAAAGTCCCACTTAACCTAGAGGGTATGCACTTCTCCACAACCCCTTCAGCATGAATTGTTGGTAGTCTTGTTGCTGATGGTTCTTCTGACTGGTGTGAGCCGATACCTCTGTGGTTGGATTTGCATGCGTCTCATAAAGCCTTGAAATTGAGCTTTCAGGGATGCCCTTTTTTTCTTCAAACTGTGTGTGTGTAGCTTACCTCATCACATTCTTTTCTTGAACTATGTGCCGCCTTTTGAAATATTTTGGCCACTACCTCCCTCAAGACATTTTGAGGGCAGGTTTCATTGACAGCCCTCCAGGACTTGTGCACACGAAGTGACCATTAGCACGGGTTTTCAAGCTGCCGTTGCAGGTAACGGCCAGAGGGCTGCAGCATTTCTGCGTTTCCCACTCTGGTAACTAGTGAAACAGGCCTTCCTGCCAGTGGTGTTCCTTGGTTATCAATGACGGTGGGATGTGTCTGGAGAAACCCCCCAAAGCTGATGTCTCCTTACTTATATCTGTTTTTAAAATGGAATTTCTACTTTTCACTGGAGTACTCTTCCATTGTGTCCATGGACCACTGCTCCTTTCTGCATTCCTCTGTGGCTGGGCATTTTCATTGCTTCCAAGTGTTGGCTATGGTAAACATTGCTGGATTGCAGGATTGCCAGCCCGTGTCTTTTTGATTCTCATCCTCTCAGGTGATAGACCCAGCAGTGGCTATGCTTGATTGAACGGTCGCTCAATGTTGACCCTTTCCAGGCAACTCCACTGTGTTTTCCTTAGGGGCTCTTACCACGTCCCACTTAGAACCGAGGGTACGCATTTCTTCACCACCCCGTCAGCATTTCTTGTTTGCAGAAGTTTTGCTGCTGGCCATGCTGAGTCGTGTGACATGATAGGTTTTTGTAACGTGTATTTTCGTGTCTAATAATTCCTAAGGTTCAGCATTTTTCCACGCCTTTTTTTTATTCTGTTAAACAAAAACAGAAAAAAAAAAACCGTGAGTACAATAAACCTCTCGAAATTGTCTTCTTGGAAGGTTGCGCTCTTTAGACTTTTTTGATCGATTTTTGACCCCAGGATTTTGTTTTGGAGGGCAGGCGTCATTTACAAGCCTGCAATGGGTGTGAATATTGAGTGACCATTAGCACTGACTTTAAAGCTGCTGCTGTGGGAAACGGCCACAAGGCGTCAGCATTGCTACATTCCCACATCTGGTTACTAGGGCAGCAGAGCCTTCTGGAAGTCCTGTTCCCAGGTTGTCAATTAGAATGGAATGTGCCAGGAAAAAACCCCAGAAGTGTATGTCACATTACTTCTTGTTCGCTCTTTTAATTTGTTTAAATCGGGGTAATGATTAGAATACTGTTGGTCCTATATGTACAGAATCTGGTTCATTTGTATGTTTTATATATATATATATATATATATATATATATATATATATATATATATATATATTCTTGTACAGATCCTCTTCCCATGTAAATTATTGCAGAGTGTTCTGGTGACCTCCCTTGCTATATGGTCGGTCTGTTTGATATATATATTTAATACGTATTTGTACACATATGGTGACACTAATCTTAATTTATCCATTCCCCCCACCTTTCATTTTACTTAAGCTTAGTTTGTTTTCTAAGTGTGTGAGTGTCTTTCTTTGTGGAAATATGTTCATTTGTGTCAGCTGTTAGATAACGCCTATAGGTGATGTCATACGGTATGCCTTTTGCTTTCCGACTTAACTCATGTTCTGTGATGATCTCTAGGCTCATCTCGGGTGCCTCAAAGAGCAGTGTTTCCTTGTTTTCCATGGCTAATAGTCCACTGTGTCCACGGACCAGCTCTTCTTATCCATTCATCTGTTGATGGACATTTGGGTTGCTTCGGTGTCTTGGCTACTGTGAAAACTCGTGGAGTGCAGCTCTTGCAGCCCGTCTTCTCAGGTGAGAGGCTCGGCTGTGGGTGTTCTGGATGGAAGGGTGGCTCAATTTTTAATTGAAAACGCAGCTCCTTTCTGTTCTCATTATTGGCTGTTACAACTAGACATGTCCTCCGCAGACAGAGGGAACAGAGTTCTCTAAAACCCCTTCAGCATTTATTGTTTGTAGTCTTTTGGCTGACGGTAGTTAACTTGGGTGAGCTGAAAGCTTTTTGTAGCTTAGAGGAGTCTGATCATTCCTGATGTTGAGCTTTTCTCCATTTTGCTTTTTTTGATAAAGAGTGAGTAAAACTTACCTCTATCATACTATCTCTTTGACACATTTGCCTGCTTTGAATTTTTTTGGCCACGGCCGAGCTCAGGACATTTTTTTTTTTTTGAGGGCAGGTGTCTTTTAGAGGCCTGAGTCCTTGTGAATGTTAAGTGACCCATAGCTATGCGTTTGAAGCCGCTCTTGCGGGCAACGGCCACAAGGCGGCAGCATTTCTCCATTTCCAACTCTGGGTTTTCCTGCAACAGAGGCTTCCTGGAAATTGTGTTAGTAGGCTGCAAATGAGAGTGCAGTGTGTCAGGGCAAACCCCCAAGAGCTTATATCTCCTTACTTCTTGTGTGTTTTTTAAAATTTAATTGTTATCTAGTATCACAGCCAATTGGATAAAAATGTGGTGTGTGTTCTAGGTGTACTGCATCTGGTTCATCATATGTATGTGTCAATCTATTCATCTTTGGATCCTTTCCCGTGTAGGTTATTACAGAGTGTTGAGTCGACCTCTCTTGGTATTCCTTAGGTATTTTGTGATTATATATTTCATATGTATCAGTACATGTCTGTAAACCCCCATATCCAAATTCATACATTCCTTACACCTTTCCACTTGGTTAAGCATAGTTGGTTTTCTGCATCTATGCACGGCCTTCTCTTGGAAATGACTTCATGGGTATCAATGTTGAAGTAACAGCTATAAGTGATGTCATAGGATATTTCTATTTCGGTTTCTTTCGTACTTCCTTTTGGGTGGGTATCTCTAGATCCTTCTACGGTGGTGCCAGCGGCACTGTTGCATGCTCTTCCGTGGCTCATGTTCCATTGTGCACATGGGCCCCCTTCTTCTTGGTGCATTGTTCTGTTGATGGACATTTGGGTTTCTTCCAAGTCTTGGCTATGGTACATGTTGCTGCAGCGCAGGATGGCCAGCCTGTGTCTTTTTGATTTTGGTCTACTCGGGAGATAGGCCCATCAGTGGGCCTACCCGATTACAGGTTAGCTCAATTTTTACCTTTCAACGCACCTCCACGGTGTTCTCACTACTAGCTGTTCCCAGGTTACGTCCCAGCGGCCGCTAGAGGGCACAGAGTTCTCTAAAACACCTTGAGCATTTATTCTTTGTAGACTCTGTGGCTGATGATCATTCTGACGACGGTGGGTGAACGTTTCTGTCGACTGGATTTGCATGGCTTTATTAATTCCTGATGTTGAGCATTTTTCCATGCCCTTTTATTTATCACAAGAGAAAGAAAGAAAGAGAAGACAAAATGTGCACAAAATATGCCTCTTGAAATTGTCGTTTTGAAATGTGCACGTCTTTTGAGTTGTTTTCCTCGATGGACGACCCAAGAATCGTTTTTGAGGGCAGGTGTCATTTATAGGCCTGCAATGATTTTGAGTATCAAGTGACCATTAGCACTGGGTTTAAAGCTGCTGTTTTGAGAAACGGCCACAAGGCGGCAGCAGGTCTCCTTTACCAAACCTGGTTACTCGGGCAACAGAGCCTCCGTGGAAGTCGTATTCTAGGTTGTCAATTAGAATGGACTGTGCCAGGAAAAAGCCCCTTATGTTTGTGCCTCACGACTGACTTGTTCGTTTTTTAATTCAATGTTTATTGTTTCTCACAGCAAGTTTGATTACAATGTTTTGCTTGTTGTAGGTGTGAAAGATGTGGCTCTTTTACACATAAACATGTATCTAGTCTTCTTTGGATCCTTTTCCCATGTAGCTTATGACACAATGTTGAGTACTCTTCTCTTGGTATTCCGTAGGCCTTTGGTGATTTTGTATTTCACCTGTGTTTGTATCTCTCTCTTAAACCCAATTTCCTAATGTACACAATTCTCACACCTGTCCATGGGTGAACCATAAATCTGTTTATTGCATCTGTGATTGCCTTTCTCTGTGGAAATATCTTCAGTGATATCAATTTTTAGGGAACACCTATAACTGATATCGTAGGCTATGTATCTTTCGCTCTGTGACTTACTGCAAGGTGCGTGATGAACTCTAGCCTCACCGATGGTGCTGTTGATGGCATTGTTTCCTTTTGTTCCTTGGCTAATATTCCATCTGTTCAGGTCCCTGTTCTTCTTTGTCCACTCATCTGTTGATGGACTTTCTGCTTGCTTCCATGTCCTGGCTATTGTAATACTCCTGCAATGCAGATTTGCCTGCCTGTGTCTTTCCACTTCTGTCTTCTTTCTTAGGTTATAGGCCCAGGAGTGGGCCTGCTGGATCATATCGTAACTCAGTGTTTACCTTGTAAAGGCACCTCCATTCTGTTCCCATTAGTGCCTCTTACCAGGTGAAGTCCTGTGGCGAGCATTGCCCTCTGAGGAAGGCGCCACTAAGACCCTCCTAAGCCTCAGGGCCCGACTGTACTCTCCTTGGTATGCATCCTGGACTTTATGGTATGAACATACAAAAGGAGATGGCCTTTGGCCAAATCGCTCCAGGGACCTGCTCAGTTACTGGGAGTCCCTGGTTGTTCCCTAAAGCTAGGAAAAGCAACGCTGGAGGGGAAATTGGTGCCTTTGAGGGAGAAGCCGAGCAGCCAACCAACCAGCTGATGCTGATAAGGTGTGACTAAGCCGAGAAGCCAACCAACCAGCTGATGCCGATAAGGCGTGACGAAGCAAAGTCCCTGCTTTAGGGGTATATATACGGCTAGGCTTTGTTATTAAACTTGCCTTGCAAGCGTCAGTTGCTTGTGCCCTTCTGATCCCATACCTTGGTGCGTTCAGTTCCCTACCCCCTCTCGTCGGTTGTTGCTACACTTTGAGGACCCACCGCGGCTGGCGGCAAAGTCCCACTTAACCTAGAGGGTATGCACTTCTCCACAACCCCTTCAGCATGAATTGTTGGTAGTCTTGTTGCTGATGGTTCTTCTGACTGGTGTGAGCCGATACCTCTGTGGTTGGATTTGCATGCGTCTCATAAAGCCTTGAAATTGAGCTTTCAGGGATGTCCTTTTTTTCTTCAAACTGTGTGTGTAGCTTACCTCATCACATTCTTTTCTTGAACTATGTGCCGCCTTTTGAAATATTTTGGCCACTACCTCCCTCAAGACATTTTGAGGGCAGGTTTCATTGACAGCCCTCCAGGACTTGTGCACACGAAGTGACCATTAGCACGGGTTTTCAAGCTGCCGTTGCAGGTAACGGCCAGAGGGCTGCAGCATTTCTGCGTTTCCCACTCTGGTAACTAGTGAAACAGACCTTCCTGCCAGTGGTGTTCCTCGGTTATCAATGACGGTGGGATGTGTCTGGAGAAACCCCCCAAAGCTGATGTCTCCTTACTTATATCTGTTTTTAAAATGGAATTTCTACTTTTCACTGGAGTACTCTTCCATTGTGTCCATGGACCACTGCTCCTTTCTGCATTCCTCTGTGGCTGGGCATTTTCATTGCTTCCAAGTGTTGGCTATGGTAAACATTGCTGGATTGCAGGATTGCCAGCCCGTGTCTTTTTGATTCTCATCCTCTCAGGTGATAGACCCAGCAGTGGCTATGCTTGATTGAACGGTCGCTCAATGTTGACCCTTTCCAGGCAACTCCACTGTGTTTTCCTTAGGGGCTCTTACCACGTCCCACTTAGAACCGAGGGTACGCATTTCTTCACCACCCCGTCAGCATTTCTTGTTTGCAGAAGTTTTGCTGCTGGCCATGCTGAGTCGTGTGACATGATAGGTTTTTGTAACGTGTATTTTCGTGTCTAATAATTCCTAAGGTTCAGCATTTTTCCACGCCTTTTTTTATTCTGTTAAACAAAAACAGAAAAAAATATGGTGAGTACAATAAACCTCTCGAAATTGTCTTCTTGGAAGGTTGCCCTCTTTCGACTTTTTTGGTCGATTTTTGACCCCAGGATTTTGTTTTGGAGGGCCGGTGTCATTTACAAGCCTGCAATGGGTGTGAATATTGAGTGACCATTAGCACTGACTTTAAAGCTGCTGCTGTGGGAAACGGCCACAAGGCGTCAGCATTGCTACATTCCCACATCTGGTTACTAGGGCAGCAGAGCCTTCTGGAAGTCCTGTTCCCAGGTTGTCAATTAGAATGGAATGTGCCAGGAAAAAACCCCAGAAGTGTATGTCACATTACTTCTTGTTCGCTCTTTTAATTTGTTTAAATCGGGGTAATGATTAGAATACTGTTGGTCCTATATGTACAGAATCTGGTTCATTTGTACGTTTTATATATATATATATATATATTCTTGTACAGATCCTCTTCCCATGTAAATTATTGCAGAGTGTTCTGGTGACCTCCCTTGCTATATGGTCGGTCTGTTTGATATATATATTTAATACGTATTTGTACACATATGGTGACACTAATCTTAATTTATCCATTCCCCCCAGCTTTCATTTTACATCAGCTTAGTTTGTTTTCTAAGTCTCTGAGTGTCTTTCTTTGTGGAAATATGTTCATTTGTGTCAGCTGTTAGATAACGCCTATAGGTGACGTCATACGGTATGCCTTTTGCTTTCCGACTTAACTCATGTTCTGTGATGATCTCTAGGCTCATCTCGGGTGCCTCAAAGAGCAGTGTTTCCTTGTTTTCCATGGCTAATAGTCCACTGTGTCCACGGACCAGCTCTTCTTATCCATTCATCTGTTGATGGACATTTGGGTTGCTTCGGTGTCTTGGCTACTGTGAAAACTCGTGGAGTGCAGCTCTTGCAGCTTGTCTTCTCAGGTGAGAGGCTCGGCTGTGGGTGTTCTGGATGGAAGGGTGGCTCAATTTTTAATTGAAAACGCAGCTCCTTTCTGTTCTCATTATTGGCTGTTACAACTAGACATGTCCTCCACAGACAGAGGGAACAGAGTTCTCTAAAACCCCTTCAGCATTTATTGTTTGTAGTCTTTTGGCTGACGGTAGTTAACTTGGGTGAGCTGAAAGCTTTTTGTAGGTTAGAGGAGTCTGATGATTCCTGATGTTGAGCTTTTCTCCATTTTCCTTTTTTTGATAAAGAGTGAGTAAAACTTACCTCTATCATACTATCTCTTTGACACATTTGCCTGCTTTGAATTTTTTTGGCCACTGCCGAGCTCAGGACATTTTTTTTTTTTGAGGGCAGGTGTCTTTTAGAGGCCTGAGTCCTTATGAATGTTAAGTGAACCATAGCTATGCGTTTGAAGCCGCTCTTGCGGGAAACGGCCACAAGGGGGCAGCATTTCTCCATTTCCAACTCTGGGTTTTCCTGCAACAGAGGCTTCCTGGAAATTGTGTTAGTAGGCTGCAAATGAGAGTGCAGTGTGTCAGGGCAAACCCCAAGAGCTTATATCTCCTTACTTCTTGTGTGTTTTTTAAAATTTAATTGTTATCTAGTATCACAGCCAATTGGATAAAAATGTGGTGTGTGTTCTAGGTGTACTGCATCTGGTTCATCATATGTATGTATCAATCTATTCATCTTTGGATCCTTTCCCGTGTAGGTTATTACAGAGTGTTGAGTCGACCTCTCCTGGTATTCCTTAGGTATTTTGTGATTATATATTTCATATGTATCAGTACATGTCTGTAAACCCCCATATCCAAATTCATACATTCCTTACACCTTTCCACTTGGTTAAGCATAGTTGGTTTTCTGCATCTATGCACGGCCTTCTCTTGGAAATGACTTCATGGGTATCAATGTTGAAGTAACAGCTATAAGTGATGTCATAGGATATTTCTATTTCGGTTTCTTTCGTACTTCCTTTTGGGTGGGTATCTCTAGATCTTTCTACGGTGGTGCCAGCGGCACTGTTGCATGCTTTTCCGTGGCTCATGTTCCATTGTGCGCATGGGCCCCCTTCTTCTTGGTGCATTGTTCTGTTGATGGACATTTGGGTTTCTTCCAAGTCTTGGCGATGGTACATGTTGCTGCAGTGCAGGATGGCCAGCCTGTGTCTTTTTGATTTTGGTCTACTCGGGAGATAGGCCCATCAGTGGGCCTACCCGATTACAGGTTAGCTCAATTTTTACCTTTCAACGCACCTCCACGGTGTCCTCACTACTAGCTGTTCCCAGGTTACGTCCCAGCGGCAGCTAGAGGGCACAGAGTTCTCTAAAACACCTTGAGCATTTATTCTTTGTAGACTCTGTGGCTGATGATCATTCTGACGACGGTGGGTGAACGTTTCTGTCGACTGGATTTGCATGGCTTTATTAATTCCTGATGTTGAGCATTTTTCCATGCCCTTTTATTTATCACAAGAGAAAGAAAGAAAGAGATGACAAAATGTGCGCAAAATATGCCTCTTGAAATTGTCGTTTTGAAGTGTGCACGTCTTTTGAGTTTTTTTCCTCGATGTACGACCCAAGAATTGTTTTTGAGGGCAGGTGTCATTTATAGGCCTGCAATGATTTTGAATATCAAGTGACCATTAGCACTGGGTTTAAAGCTGCTGTTTTGAGAAACGGCCACAAGGCGGCAGCAGGTCTCCTTTACCAAACCTGGTTACTCGGGCAACAGAGCCTCCGTGGAAGTCGTATTCTCGGTTGTCAATTAGAATGAACTGTGCCAGGAAAAAGCCCCTTATGTTTGTGCCTCACGACTGACTTGTTCGTTTTTTAATTCAACGTTTATTGTTTCTCACAGCAAGTTTGATTACAATGTTTTGCTTGTTGTAGGTGTGAAAGATGTGGCTCTTTTACACCTAAACATGTATCTAGTCTTCTTTGGATCCTTTTCCCATGTAGCTTATGACACAATGTTGAGTACTCTTCTCTTGGTATTCCGTAGGCCTTTGGTGATTTTGTATTTCACCTGTGTTTGTATCTCGCTCTTAAACCCAATTTCCTAATGTACACAATTCTCACACCTGTCCATGGGTGAACCATAAATCTGTTTATTGCATCTGTGATTGCCTTTCTCTGTGGAAATATCTTCAGTGATATCAATTTTTAGGGAACACCTATAAGTGATATCGTAGGCTATGTATCTTTCGCTCTGTGACTTACTGCAAGGTGCGTGATGAACTCTAGCCTCACCGATGGTGCTGTTGATGGCATTGTTTCCTTTTGTTCCTTGGCTAATATTCCATCTGCTCAGGTCCCTGTTCTTCTTTGTCCACTCATCTGTTGATGGACTTTCTGCTTGCTTCCATGTCCTGGCTATTGTAATACTCCTGCAATGCAGATTTGCCTGCCTGTGTCTTTCCACTTCTGTCTTCTTTCTTAGGTTATAGGCCCAGGAGTGGGCCTGCTGGATCATATCGTAACTCGGTGTTTACCTTGTAAAGGCACCTCCATTCTGTTCCCATTAGTGCCTCTTACCAGGTGAAGTCCTGTGGCGAGCATTGCCCTCTGAGGAAGGCGCCACTAAGACCCTCCTAAGCCTCAGGGCCCGACTGTACTCTCCTTGGTATGCATCCTGGACTTTATGGTATGAACATACAAAAGGAGATGGTCTTTGGCCAAATCGCTCCAGGGACCTGCTCAGTTACTGGGAGTCCCTGGTTGTTCCCTAAAGCTAGGAAAAGCAACCCTGGAGGGGAAATTGGTGCCTTTGAGGGAGAAGCCGAGCAGCCAACCAACCAGCTGATGCTGATAAGGTGTGACTAAGCCGAGAAGCCAACCAACCAGCTGATGCCGATAAGGCGTGACGAAGCAAAGTCCCTGCTTTAGGGGTATATATACGGCTAGGCTTTGTTATTAAACTTGCCTTGCAAGCGTCAGTTGCTTGTGCCCTTCTGATCCCATACCTTGGTGCGTTCAGTTCCCTACCCCCTCTCGTCGGTTGTTGCTACACTTTGAGGACCCGCCGCGGCTGGCGGCAAAGTCCCACTTAACCTAAAGGGTATGCACTTCTCCACAACCCCTTCAGCATGAATTGTTGGTAGTCTTGTTGCTGATGGTTCTTCTGACTGGTGTGAGCCGATACCTCTGTGGTTGGATTTGCATGCGTCTCATAAAGCCTTGAAATTGAGCTTTCAGGGATGCCCTTTTTTTCTTCAAACTGTGTGTGTAGCTTACCTCATCACATTCTTTTCTTGAACTATGTGCCGCCTTTTGAAATATTTTGGCCACTACCTCCCTCAAGACATTTTGAGGGCAGGTTTCATTGACAGCCCTCCAGGACTTGTGCACACGAAGTGACCATTAGCACGGGTTTTCAAGCTGCCGTTGCAGGTAACGGCCACAGGGCTGCAGCATTTCTGCGTTTCCCACTCTGGTAACTAGTGAAACAGGCCTTCCTGCCAGTGGTGTTCCTTGGTTATCAATGACGGTGGGATGTGTCTGGAGAAACCCCCCAAAGCTGATGTCTCCTTACTTATATCTGTTTTTAAAATGGAATTTCTACTTTTCACTGGAGTACTCTTCCATTGTGTCCATGGACCACTGCTCCTTTCTGCATTCCTCTGTGGCTGGGCATTTTCATTGCTTCCAAGTGTTGGCTATGGTAAACATTGCTGGATTGCAGGATTGCCAGCCCGTGTCTTTTTGATTCTCATCCTCTCAGGTGATAGACCCAGCAGTGGCTATGCTTGATTGAACGGTCGCTCAATGTTGACCCTTTCCAGGCAACTCCACTGTGTTTTCCTTAGGGGCTCTTACCACGTCCCACTTAGAACCGAGGGTACGCATTTCTTCACCACCCCGTCAGCATTTCTTGTTTGCAGAAGTTTTGCTGCTGGCCATGCTGAGTCGTGTGACATGATAGGTTTTTGTAACGTGTATTTTCGTGTCTAATAATTCCTAAGGTTCAGCATTTTTCCACGCCTTTTTTTTATTCTGTTAAACAAAAACAGAAAAAAAAAAACCCCTGAGTACAATAAACCTCTCGAAATTGTCTTCTTGGAAGGTTGCCCTCTTTGGACTTTTTTGGTCGATTTTCGACCCCAGGATTTTGTTTTGGAGGGCAGGTGTCATTTACAAGCCTGCAATGGGTGTGAATATTGAGTGACCATTAGCACTGACTTTAAAGCTGCTGCTGTGGGAAACGGCCACAAGGCGTCAGCATTGCTACATTCCCACATCTGGTTACTAGGGCAGCAGAGCCTTCTGGAAGTCCTGTTCCCAGGTTGTCAATTAGAATGGAATGTGCCAGGAAAAAACCCCAGAAGTGTATGTCACATTACTTCTTGTTCGCTCTTTTAATTTGTTTAAATCGGGGTAATGATTAGAATACTGTTGGTCCTATATGTACAGAATCTGGTTCATTTGTACGTTTTATATATATATATATATATTCTTGTACAGATCCTCTTCCCATGTAAATTATTGCAGAGTGTTCTGGTGACCTCCCTTGCTATATGGTCGGTCTGTTTGATATATATATTTAATACGTATTTGTACACATATGGTGACACTAATCTTAATTTATCCATTCCCCCCACCTTTCATTTTACATAAGCTTAGTTTGCTTTCTAAGTCTGTGAGTGTCTTTCTTTGTGGAAATATGTTCATTTGTGTCAGCTGTTAGATAACGCCTATAGGTGATGTCATACGGTATGCCTTTTGCTTTCCGACTTAACTGATGTTCTGTGATGATCTCTAGGCTCATCTCGGGTGCCTCAAAGAGCAGTGTTTCCTTGTTTTCCATGGCTAATAGTCCACTGTGTCCACGGACCAGCTCTTCTTATCCATTCATCTGTTGATGGACATTTGGGTTGCTTCGGTGTCTTGGCTACTGTGAAAACTCGTGGAGTGCAGCTCTTGCAGCCTGTCTTCTCAGGTGAGAGGCTCAGCTGTGGGTGTTCTGGATGGAAGGGTGGCTCAATTTTTAATTGAAAACGCAGCTCCTTTCTGTTCTCATTATTGGCTGTTACAACTAGACATGTCCTCCGGAGACAGAGGGAGCAGAGTTCTCTAAAACCCCTTCAGCATTTATTGTTTGTAGTCTTTTGGCTGACGGTAGTTAACTTGGGTGAGCTGAAAGCTTTTTGTAGCTTAGAGGAGTCTGATGATTCCTGATGTTGAGCTTTTCTCCATTTTCCTTTTTTTGATAAAGAGTGAGTAAAACTTACCTCTATCATACTATCTCTTTGACACATTTGCCTGCTTTGAATTTTTTTGGCCACGGCCGAGCTCAGGACATTTTTTTTTTTTTTTGAGGGCAGGTGTCTTTTAGAGGCCCGAGTCCTTATGAATGTTAAGTGACCCATAGCTATGCGTTTGAAGCTGCTCTTGCGGGAAACGGCCACAAGGCGGCAGCATTTCTCCATTTCCAACTCTGGGTTTTCCTGCAACAGAGGCTTCCTGGAAATTGTGTTAGTAGGCTGCAAATGAGAGTGCAGTGTGTCAGGGCAAACCCCCAAGAGCTTATATCTCCTTACTTCTTGTGTGTTTTTTAAAATTTAATTGTTATCTAGTATCACAGCCAATTGGATAAAAATGTGGTGTGTGTTCTAGGTGTACTGCATCTGGTTCATCATATGTATGTATCAATCTATTCATCTTTGGATCCTTTCCCGTGTAGGTTATTACAGAGTGTTGAGTCGACCTCTCCTGGTATTCCTTAGGTATTTTGTGATTATATATTTCATATGTATCAGTACATGTCTGTAAACCCCCATATCCAAATTCATACATTCCTTACACCTTTCCACTTGGTTAAGCATAGTTGGTTTTCTGCATCTATGCACGGCCTTCTCTTGGAAATGACTTCATGGGTATCAATGTTGAAGTAACAGCTATAAGTGATGTCATAGGATATTTCTATTTCGGTTTCTTTCGTACTTCCTTTTGGGTGGGTATCTCTAGATCCTTCTACGGTGGTGCCAGCGGCACTGTTGCATGCTCTTCCGTGGCTCATGTTCCATTGTGCACATGGGCCCCCTTCTTCTTGGTGCATTGTTCTGTTGATGGACATTTGGGTTTCTTCCAAGTCTTGGCGATGGTACATGTTGCTGCAGTGCAGGATGGCCAGCCTGTGTCTTTTTGATTTTGGTCTACTCGGGAGATAGGCCCATCAGTGGGCCTACCCGATTACAGGTTAGCTCAATTTTTACCTTTCAGTGCACCTCCACGGTGTTCTCACTACTAGCTGTTCCCAGGTTACGTCCCAGCGGCCGCTAGAGGGCACAGAGTTCTCTAAAACACCTTGAGCATTTATTCTTTGTAGACTCTGTGGCTGATGATCATTCTGACGACGGTGGGTGAACGTTTCTGTCGACTGGATTTGCATGGCTTTATTAATTCCTGATGTTGAGCATTTTTCCATGCCCTTTTATTTATCACAAGAGAAAGAAAGAAAGAGAAGACAAAATGTGCGCAAAATATGCCTCTTGAAATTGTCGTTTTGAAGTGTGCACATCTTTTGAGTTTTTTTCCTCGATTGACGACCCAAGAATCGTTTTTGACGGCAGGTGTCATTTATAGGCCTGCAATGATTTTGAATATCAAGTGACCATTAGCACTGGGTTTAAAGCTGCTGTTTTGAGAAACGGCCACAAGGCGGCAGCAGGTCTCCTTTACCAAACCTGGTTACTCGGGCAACAGAGCCTCCGTGGAAGTCGTATTCTCGGTTGTCAATTAGAATGGACTGTGCCAGGAAAAAGCCCCTTATGTTTGTGCCTCACGACTGACTTGTTCGTTTTTTAATTCAATGTTTATTGTTTCTCACAGCAAGTTTGATTACAATGTTTTGCTTGTTGTAGGTGTGAAAGATGTGGCTCTTTTACACATAAACATGTATCTAGTCTTCTTTGGATCCTTTTCCCATGTAGCTTATGACACAATGTTGAGTACTCTTCTCTTGGTATTCCGTAGGCCTTTGGTGATTTTGTATTTCACCTGTGTTTGTATCTCTCTCTTAAACCCAATTTCCTAATGTACACAATTCTCACACCTGTCCATGGGTGAACCATAAATCTGTTTATTGCATCTGTGATTGCCTTTCTCTGTGGAAATATCTTCAGTGATATCAATTTTTAGGGAACACCTATAAGTGATATCGTAGGCTATGTATCTTTCGCTCTGTGACTTACTGCAAGGTGCGTGATGAACTCTAGCCTCACCGATGGTGCTGTTGATGGCATTGTTTCCTTTTGTTCCTTGGCTAATATTCCATCTGCTCAGGTCCCTGTTCTTCTTTGTCCACTCATCTGTTGATGGACTTTCTGCTTGCTTCCATGTCCTGGCTATTGTAATACTCCTGCAATGCAGATTTGCCTGCCTGTGTCTTTCCACTTCTGTCTTCTTTCTTAGGTTATAGGCCCAGGAGTGGGCCTGCTGGATCATATCGTAACTCAGTGTTTACCTTGTAAAGGCACCTCCATTCTGTTCCCATTAGTGCCTCTTACCAGGTGAAGTCCTGTGGCGAGCATTGCCCTCTGAGGAAGGCGCCACTAAGACCCTCATAAGCCTCAGGGCCCGACTGTACTCTCCTTGGTATGCATCCTGGACTTTATGGTATGAACATACAAAAGGAGATGGTCTTTGGCCAAATCGCTCCAGGGACCTGCTCAGTTACTGGGAGTCCCTGGTTGTTCCCTAAAGCTAGGAAAAGCAACCCTGGAGGGGAAATTGGTGCCTTTGAGGGAGAAGCCGAGCAGCCAACCAACCAGCTGATGCTGATAAGGTGTGACTAAGCCGAGAAGCCAACCAACCAGCTGATGCCGATAAGGCGTGACGAAGCAAATTCCCTGCTTTAGGGGTATATATACGGCTAGGCTTTGTTATTAAACTTGCCTTGCAAGCGTCAGTTGCTTGTGCCCTTCTGATCCCATACCTTGGTGCGTTCAGTTCCCTACCCCCTCTCGTCGGTTGTTGCTACACTTTGAGGACCCGCCGCGGCTGGCGGCAAAGTCCCACTTAACCTAGAGGGTATGCACTTCTCCACAACCCCTTCAGCATGAATTGTTGGTAGTCTTGTTGCTGATGGTTCTTCTGACTGGTGTGAGCCGATACCTCTGTGGTTGGATTTGCATGCGTCTCATAAAGCCTTGAAATTGAGCTTTCAGGGATGCCCTTTTTTTCTTCAAACTGTGTGTGTAGCTTACCTCATCACATTCTTTTCTTGAACTATGTGCCGCCTTTTGAAATATTTTGGCCACTACCTCCCTCAAGACATTTTGAGGGCAGGTTTCATTGACAGCCCTCCAGGACTTGTGCACACGAAGTGACCATTAGCACGGGTTTTCAAGCTGCCGTTGCAGGTAACGGCCACAGGGCTGCAGCATTTCTGCGTTTCCCACTCTGGTAACTAGTGAAACAGGCCTTCCTGCCAGTGGTGTTCCTTGGTTATCAATGACGGTGGGATGTGTCTGGAGAAAACCCCCAAAGCTGATGTCTCCTTACTTATATCTGTTTTTAAAATGGAATTTCTACTTTTCACTGGAGTACTCTTCCATTGTGTCCATGGACCACTGCTCCTTTCTGCATTCCTCTGTGGCTGGGCATTTTCATTGCTTCCAAGTGTTGGCTATGGTAAACATTGCTGGATTGCAGGATTGCCAGCCCGTGTCTTTTTGATTCTCATCCTCTCAGGTGATAGACCCAGCAGTGGCTATGCTTGATTGAACGGTCGCTCAATGTTGACCCTTTCCAGGCAACTCCACTGTGTTTTCCTTAGGGGCTCTTACCACGTCCCACTTAGAACCGAGGGTACGCATTTCTTCACCACCCCGTCAGCATTTCTTGTTTGCAGAAGTTTTGCTGCTGGCCATGCTGAGTCGTGTGACATGATAGGTTTTTGTAACGTGTAGTTTCGTGTCTAATAATTCCTAAGGTTCAGCATTTTTCCACGCCTTTTTTTATTCTGTTAAACAAAAACAGAAAAAACAAAACCGTGATTACAATACACCTCTCGAAATTGTCTTCTTGGAAGGTTGCCCTCTTTGGACTTTTTTGGTCGATTTTCGACCCCAGGATTTTGTTTTGGAGGGCAGGTGTCATTTACAAGCCTGCAATGGGTGTGAATATTGAGTGACCATTAGCACTGACTTTAAAGCTGCTGCTGTGGGAAACGGCCACAAGGCGTCAGCATTGCTACATTCCCACATCTGGTTACTAGGGCAGCAGAGCCTTCTGGAAGTCCTGTTCCCAGGTTGTCAATTAGAATGGAATGTGCCAGGAAAAAACCCCAGAAGTGTATGTCACATTACTTCTTATTCGCTCTTTTAATTTGTTTAAATCGGGGTAATGATTAGAATACTGTTGGTCCTATATGTACAGAATCTGGTTCATTTGTACGTTTTATATACATATATATATTCTTGTACAGATCCTCTTCCCATGTAAATTATTGCAGAGTGTTCTGGTGACCTCCCTTGCTATATGGTCGGTCTGTTTGATATATATATTTAATACGTATTTGTACACATATGGTGACACTAATCTTAATTTATCCATTCCCCCCACCTTTCATTTTACATAAGCTTAGTTTGCTTTCTAAGTCTGTGAGTGTCTTTCTTTGTGGAAATATGTTCATTTGTGTCAGCTGTTAGATAACGCCTATAGGTGATGTCATACGGTATGCCTTTTGCTTTCCGACTTAACTCATGTTCTGTGATGATCTCTAGGCTCATCTCGGGTGCCTCAAAGAGCAGTGTTTCCTTGTTTTCCATGGCTAATAGTCCACTGTGTCCACGGACCAGCTCTTCTTATCCATTCATCTGTTGATGGACATTTGGGTTGCTTCGGTGTCTTGGCTACTGTGAAAACTCGTGGAGTGCAGCTCTTGCAGCCCGTCTTCTCAGGTGAGAGGCTCGGCTGTGGGTGTTCTGGATGGAAGGGTGGCTCAATTTTTAATTGAAAACGCAGCTCCTTTCTGTTCTCATTATTGGCTGTTACAACTAGACATGTCCTCCGCAGACAGAGGGAACATAGTTCTCTAAAACCCCTTCAGCATTTATTGTTTGTAGTCTTTTGGCTGACGGTAGTTAACTTGGGTGAGCTGAAAGCTTTTTGTAGCTTAGAGGAGTCTGATCATTCCTGAGGTTGAGCTTTTCTCCATTTTGCTTTTTTGATAAAGAGTGAGTAAAACTTACCTCTTCATACTATCTCTTTGACACATTTGCCTGCTTTGAATTTTTTTCACCACTGCCGAGCTCAGGACATTTTTTTTTTTTTTTTGAGGGCAGGTGTCTTTTAGAGGCCGGAGTCCTTGTGAATGTTAAGTGACCCATAGCTATCCGTTTAAAGCCGCTCTTGCGGGAAACGGCCACAAGGCGGCAGCATTTCTCCATTTCCAACTCTGGGTTTTCCTGCAACAGAGGCTTCCTGGAAATTGTGTTAGTAGGCTGCAAATGAGAGTGCAGTGTGTCAGGGCAAACCCCCAAGAGCTTATATCTCCTTACTTCTTGTGTGTTTTTTAAAATTTAATTGTTATCTAGTATCACAGCCAATTGGATAAAAATGTGGTGTGTGTTCTAGGTGTACTGCATCTGGTTCATCATATGTATGTGTCAATCTATTCATCTTTGGATCCTTTCCCGTGTAGGTTATTACAGAGTGTTGAGTCGACCTCTCTTGGTATTCCTTAGGTATTTTGTGATTATATATTTCATATGTATCAGTACATGTCTGTAAACCCCCATATCCAAATTCATACATTCCTTACACCTTTCCACTTGGTTAAGCATAGTTGGTTTTCTGCATCTATGCACGGCCTTCTCTTGGAAATGACTTCATGGGTATCAATGTTGAAGTAACAGCTATAAGTGATGTCATAGGATATTTCTATTTCGGTTTCTTTCGTACTTCCTTTTGGGTGGGTATCTCTAGATCCTTCTACGGTGGTGCCAGAGGCACCTGTTGCATGCTCTTCCGTGGCTCATGTTCCATTGTGCACATGGGCCCCCTTCTTCTTGGTGCATTGTTCTGTTGATGGACATTTGGGTTTCTTCCAAGTCTTGGCTATGGTACATGTTGCTGCAGTGCAGGATGGCCAGCCTGTGTCTTTTTGATTTTGGTCTACTCGGGAGATAGGCCCATCAGTGGGCCTACCCGATTACAGGTTAGCTCAATTTTTACCTTTCAACGCACCTCCACGGTGTTCTCACTACTAGCTGTTACCAGGTTACGTCCCAGCGGCCGCTAGAGGGCACAGAGTTCTCTAAAACACCTTGAGCATTTATTCTTTGTAGACTCTGTGGCTGATGATCATTCTGACGACGGTGGGTGAACGTTTCTGTCGACTGGATTTGCATGGCTTTATTAATTCCTGATGTTGAGCATTTTTCCATGCCCTTTTATTTATCACAAGAGAAAGAAAGAAAGAGAAGACAAAATGTGCACAAAATATGCCTCTTGAAATTGTCGTTTTGAAATGTGCACGTCTTTTGAGTTGTTTTCCTCGATGGACGACCCAAGAATCGTTTTTGAGGGCAGGTGTCATTTATAGGCCTGCAATGATTTTGAATATCAAGTGACCATTAGCACTGGGTTTAAAGCTGCTGTTTTGAGAAACGGCCACAAGGCGGCAGCAGGTCTCCTTTACCAAACCTGGTTACTCGGGCAACAGAGCCTCCGTGGAAGTCGTATTCTAGGTTGTCAATTAGAATGGACTGTGCCAGGAAAAAGCCCCTTATGTTTGTGCCTCACGACTGACTTGTTCGTTTTTTAATTCAATGTTTATTGTTTCTCACAGCAAGTTTGATTACAATGTTTTGCTTGTTGTGGGTGTGAAAGATGTGGCTCTTTTACACATAAACATGTATCTAGTCTTCTTTGGATCCTTTTCCCATGTAGCTTATGACACAATGTTGAGTACTCTTCTCTTGGTATTCCGTAGGCCTTTGGTGATTTTGTATTTCACCTGTGTTTGTATCTCTCTCTTAAACCCAATTTCCTAATGTACACAATTCTCACACCTGTCCATGGGTGAACCATAAATCTGTTTATTGCATCTGTGATTGCCTTTCTCTGTGGAAATATCTTCAGTGATATCAATTTTTAGGGAACACCTATAAGTGATATCGTAGGCTATGTATCTTTCGCTCTGTGACTTACTGCAAGGTGCGTGATGAACTCTAGCCTCACCGATGGTGCTGTTGATGGCATTGTTTCCTTTTGTTCCTTGGCTAATATTCCATCTGTTCAGGTCCCTGTTCTTCTTTGTCCACTCATCTGTTGATGGACTTTCTGCTTGCTTCCATGTCCTGGCTATTGTAATACTCCTGCAATGCAGATTTGCCTGCCTGTGTCTTTCCACTTCTGTCTTCTTTCTTAGGTTATAGGCCCACGAGTGGGCCTGCTGGATCATATCGTAACTCAGTGTTTACCTTGTAAAGGCACCTCCATTCTGTTCCCATTAGTGCCTCTTACCAGGTGAAGTCCTGTGGCGAGCATTGCCCTCTGAGGAAGGCGCCACTAAGACCCTCCTAAGCCTCAGGGCCCGACTGTACTCTCCTTGGTATGCATCCTGGACTTTATGGTATGAACATACAAAAGGAGATGGCCTTTGGCCAAATCGCTCCAGGGACCTGCTCAGTTACTGGGAGTCCCTGGTTGTTCCCTAAAGCTAGGAAAAGCAACCCTGGAGGGGAAATTGGTGCCTTTGAGGGAGAAGCCGAGCAGCCAACCAACCAGCTGATGCTGATAAGGTGTGACTAAGCCGAGAAGCCAACCAACCAGCTGATGCCGATAAGGCGTGACGAAGCAAAGTCCCTGCTTTAGGGGTATATATACGGCTAGGCTTTGTTATTAAACTTGCCTTGCAAGCGTCAGTTGCTTGTGCCCTTCTGATCCCATACCTTGGTGCGTTCAGTTCCCTACCCCCTCTCGTCGGTTGTTGCTACACTTTGAGGACCCGCCGCGGCTGGCGGCAAAGTCCCACTTAACCTAGAGGGTATGCACTTCTCCACAACCCCTTCAGCATGAATTGTTGGTAGTCTTGTTGCTGATGGTTCTTCTGACTGGTGTGAGCCGATACCTCTGTGGTTGGATTTGCATGCGTCTCATAAAGCCTTGAAATTGAGCTTTCAGGGATGTCCTTTTTTTCTTCAAACTGTGTGTGTAGCTTACCTCATCACATTCTTTTCTTGAAGTATGTGCCGCCTTTTGAAATATTTTGGCCACTACCTCCCTCAAGACATTTTGAGGGCAGGTTTCATTGACAGCCCTCCAGGACTTGTGCACACGAAGTGACCATTAGCACGGGTTTTCAAGCTGCCGTTGCAGGTAACGGCCAGAGGGCTGCAGCATTTCTGCGTTTCCCACTCTGGTAACTAGTGAAACAGACCTTCCTGCCAGTGGTGTTCCTCGGTTATCAATGACGGTGGGATGTGTCTGGAGAAACCCCCCAAAGCTGATGTCTCCTTACTTATATCTGTTTTTAAAATGGAATTTCTACTTTTCACTGGAGTACTCTTCCATTGTGTCCATGGACCACTGCTCCTTTCTGCATTCCTCTGTGGCTGGGCATTTTCATTGCTTCCAAGTGTTGGCTATGGTAAACATTGCTGGATTGCAGGATTGCCAGCCCGTGTCTTTTTGATTCTCATCCTCTCAGGTGATAGACCCAGCAGTGGCTATGCTTGATTGAACGGTCGCTCAATGTTGACCCTTTCCAGGCAACTCCACTGTGTTTTCCTTAGGGGCTCTTACCACGTCCCACTTAGAACCGAGGGTACGTATTTCTTCACCACCCCGTCAGCATTTCTTGTTTGCAGAAGTTTTGCTGCTGGCCATGCTGAGTCGGCTGACATGATAGGTTTTTGTAACGTGTATTTTCGTGTCTAATAATTCCTAAGGTTCAGCATTTTTCCACGCCTTTTTTTATTCTGTTAAACAAAAACAGAAAAAAAAAAACCGTGAGTACAATAAACCTCTCGAAATTGTCTTCTTGGAAGGTTGCCCTCTTTCGACTTTTTTGGTCGATTTTCGACCCCAGGATTTTGTTTTGGAGGGCAGGTGTCATTTACAAGCCTGCAATGGGTGTGAATATTGAGTGACCATTAGCACTGACTTTAAAGCTGCTGCTGTGGGAAACGGCCACAAGGCGTCAGCATTGCTACATTCCCACATCTGGTTACTAGGGCAGCAGAGCCTTCTGGAAGTCCTGTTCCCAGGTTGTCAATTAGAATGGAATGTGCCAGGAAAAAACCCCAGAAGTGTATGTCACATTACTTCTTGTTCGCTCTTTTAATTTGTTTAAATCGGGGTAATGATTAGAATACTGTTGGTCCTATATGTACAGAATCTGGTTCATTTGTACGTTTTATATATATATATATATTCTTGTACAGATCCTCTTCCCATGTAAATTATTGCAGAGTGTTCTGGTGACCTCCCTTGCTATATGGTCGGTCTGTTTGATATATATATTTAATACGTATTTGTACACATATGGTGACACTAATCTTAATTTATCCATTCCCCCCACCTTTCATTTTACATAAGCTTAGTTTGCTTTCTAAGTCTGTGAGTGTCTTTCTTTGTGGAAATATGTTCATTTGTGTCAGCTGTTAGATAACGCCTATAGGTGATGTCATACGGTATGCCTTTTGCTTTCCGACTTAACTGATGTTCTGTGATGATCTCTAGGCTCATCTCGGGTGCCTCAAAGAGCAGTGTTTCCTTGTTTTCCATGGCTAATAGTCCACTGTGTCCACGGACCAGCTCTTCTTATCCATTCATCTGTTGATGGACATTTGGGTTGCTTCGGTGTCTTGGCTACTGTGAAAACTCGTGGAGTGCAGCTCTTGCAGCCTGTCTTCTCAGGTGAGAGGCTCGGCTGTGGGTGTTCTGGATGGAAGGGTGGCTCAATTTTTAATTGAAAACGCAGCTCCTTTCTGTTCTCATTATTGGCTGTTACAACTAGACATGTCCTCCACAGACAGAGGGAACAGAGTTCTCTAAAACCCCTTCAGCATTTATTGTTTGTAGTCTTTTGGCTGACGGTAGTTAACTTGGGTGAGCTGAAAGCTTTTTGTAGGTTAGAGGAGTCTGATGATTCCTGATGTTGAGCTTTTCTCCATTTTCCTTTTTTTGATAAAGAGTGAGTAAAACTTACCTCTATCATACTATCTCTTTGACACATTTGCCTGCTTTGAATTTTTTTGGCCACGGCCGAGCTCAGGACATTTTTTTTTTTTTTTGAGGGCAGGTGTCTTTTAGAGGCCCGAGTCCTTATGAATGTTAAGTGACCCATAGCTATGCGTTTGAAGCTGCTCTTGCGGGAAACGGCCACAAGGCGGCAGCATTTCTCCATTTCCAACTCTGGGTTTTCCTGCAACAGAGGCTTCCTGGAAATTGTGTTAGTAGGCTGCAAATGAGAGTGCAGTGTGTCAGGGCAAACCCCCAAGAGCTTATATCTCCTTACTTCTTGTGTGTTTTTTAAAATTTAATTGTTATCTAGTATCACAGCCAATTGGATAAAAATGTGGTGTGTGTTCTAGGTGTACTGCATCTGGTTCATCATATGTATGTATCAATCTATTCATCTTTGGATCCTTTCCCGTGTAGGTTATTACAGAGTGTTGAGTCGACCTCTCTTGGTATTCCTTAGGTATTTTGTGATTATATATTTCATATGTATCAGTACATGTCTGTAAACCCCCATATCCAAATTCATACATTCCTTACACCTTTCCACTTGGTTAAGCATAGTTGGTTTTCTGCATCTATGCACGGCCTTCTCTTGGAAATGACTTCATGGGTATCAATGTTGAAGTAACAGCTATAAGTGATGTCATAGGATATTTCTATTTCGGTTTCTTTCGTACTTCCTTTTGGGTGGGTATCTCTAGATCCTTCTACGGTGGTGCCAGCGGCACTGTTGCATGCTCTTCCGTGGCTCATGTTCCATTGTGCACATGGGCCCCCTTCTTCTTGGTGCATTGTTCTGTTGATGGACATTTGGGTTTCTTCCAAGTCTTGGCGATGGTACATGTTGCTGCAGTGCAGGATGGCCAGCCTGTGTCTTTTTGATTTTGGTCTACTCGGGAGATAGGCCCATCAGTGGGCCTACCCGATTACAGGTTAGCTCAATTTTTACCTTTCAGTGCACCTCCACGGTGTTCTCACTACTAGCTGTTCCCAGGTTACGTCCCAGCGGCCGCTAGAGGGCACAGAGTTCTCTAAAACACCTTGAGCATTTATTCTTTGTAGACTCTGTGGCTGATGATCATTCTGACGACGGTGGGTGAACGTTTCTGTCGACTGGATTTGCATGGCTTTATTAATTCCTGATGTTGAGCATTTTTCCATGCCCTTTTATTTATCACAAGAGAAAGAAAGAAAGAGAAGACAAAATGTGCGCAAAATATGCCTCTTGAAATTGTCGTTTTGAAGTGTGCACATCTTTTGAGTTTTTTTCCTCGATTGACGACCCAAGAATCGTTTTTGACGGCAGGTGTCATTTATAGGCCTGCAATGATTTTGAATATCAAGTGACCATTAGCACTGGGTTTAAAGCTGCTGTTTTGAGAAACGGCCACAAGGCGGCAGCAGGTCTCCTTTACCAAACCTGGTTACTCGGGCAACAGAGCCTCCGTGGAAGTCGTATTCTCGGTTGTCAATTAGAATGGACTGTGCCAGGAAAAAGCCCCTTATGTTTGTGCCTCACGACTGACTTGTTCGTTTTTTAATTCAATGTTTATTGTTTCTCACAGCAAGTTTGATTACAATGTTTTGCTTGTTGTAGGTGTGAAAGATGTGGCTCTTTTACACATAAACATGTATCTAGTCTTCTTTGGATCCTTTTCCCATGTAGCTTATGACACAATGTTGAGTACTCTTCTCTTGGTATTCCGTAGGCCTTTGGTGATTTTGTATTTCACCTGTGTTTGTATCTCTCTCTTAAACCCAATTTCCTAATGTACACAATTCTCACACCTGTCCATGGGTGAACCATAAATCTGTTTATTGCATCTGTGATTGCCTTTCTCTGTGGAAATATCTTCAGTGATATCAATTTTTAGGGAACACCTATAAGTGATATCGTAGGCTATGTATCTTTCGCTCTGTGACTTACTGCAAGGTGCGTGATGAACTCTAGCCTCACCGATGGTGCTGTTGATGGCATTGTTTCCTTTTGTTCCTTGGCTAATATTCCATCTGCTCAGGTCCCTGTTCTTCTTTGTCCACTCATCTGTTGATGGACTTTCTGCTTGCTTCCATGTCCTGGCTATTGTAATACTCCTGCAATGCAGATTTGCCTGCCTGTGTCTTTCCACTTCTGTCTTCTTTCTTAGGTTATAGGCCCAGGAGTGGGCCTGCTGGATCATATCGTAACTCAGTGTTTACCTTGTAAAGGCACCTCCATTCTGTTCCCATTAGTGCCTCTTACCAGGTGAAGTCCTGTGGCGAGCATTGCCCTCTGAGGAAGGCGCCACTAAGACCCTCCTAAGCCTCAGGGCCCGACTGTACTCTCCTTGGTATGCATCCTGGACTTTATGGTATGAACATACAAAAGGAGATGGTCTTTGGCCAAATCGCTCCAGGGACCTGCTCAGTTACTGGGAGTCCCTGGTTGTTCCCTAAAGCTAGGAAAAGCAACCCTGGAGGGGAAATTGGTGCCTTTGAGGGAGAAGCCGAGCAGCCAACCAACCAGCTGATGCTGATAAGGTGTGACTAAGCCGAGAAGCCAACCAACCAGCTGATGCCGATAAGGCGTGACGAAGCAAATTCCCTGCTTTAGGGGTATATATACGGCTAGGCTTTGTTATTAAACTTGCCTTGCAAGCGTCAGTTGCTTGTGCCCTTCTGATCCCATACCTTGGTGCGTTCAGTTCCCTACCCCCTCTCGTCGGTTGTTGCTACACTTTGAGGACCCGCCGCGGCTGGCGGCAAAGTCCCACTTAACCTAGAGGGTATGCACTTCTCCACAACCCCGTCAGCATGAATTGTTGGTAGTCTTGTTGCTGATGGTTCTTCTGACTGGTGTGAGCCGATACCTCTGTGGTTGGATTTGCATGCGTCTCATAAAGCCTTGAAATTGAGCTTTCAGGGATGCCCTTTTTTTCTTCAAACTGTGTGTGTAGCTTACCTCATCACATTCTTTTCTTGAACTATGTGCCGCCTTTTGAAATATTTTGGCCACTACCTCCCTCAAGACATTTTGAGGGCAGGTTTCATTGACAGCCCTCCAGGACTTGTGCACACGAAGTGACCATTAGCACGGGTTTTCAAGCTGCCGTTGCAGGTAACGGCCACAGGGCTGCAGCATTTCTGCGTTTCCCACTCTGGTAACTAGTGAAACAGGCCTTCCTGCCAGTGGTGTTCCTTGGTTATCAATGACGGTGGGATGTGTCTGGAGAAACCCCCCAAAGCTGATGTCTCCTTACTTATATCTGTTTTTAAAATGGAATTTCTACTTTTCACTGGAGTACTCTTCCATTGTGTCCATGGACCACTGCTCCTTTCTGCATTCCTCTGTGGCTGGGCATTTTCATTGCTTCCAAGTGTTGGCTATGGTAAACATTGCTGGATTGCAGGATTGCCAGCCCGTGTCTTTTTGATTCTCATCCTCTCAGGTGATAGACCCAGCAGTGGCTATGCTTGATTGAACGGTCGCTCAATGTTGACCCTTTCCAGGCAACTCCACTGTGTTTTCCTTAGGGGCTCTTACCACGTCCCACTTAGAACCGAGGGTACGCATTTCTTCACCACCCCGTCAGCATTTCTTGTTTGCAGAAGTTTTGCTGCTGGCCATGCTGAGTCGTGTGACATGATAGGTTTTTGTAACGTGTATTTTCGTGTCTAATAATTCCTAAGGTTCAGCATTTTTCCACGCCTTTTTTTATTCTGTTAAACAAAAACAGAAAAAAAAAACCCCTGAGTACAATAAACCTCTCGAAATTGTCTTCTTGGAAGGTTGCCCTCTTTGGACTTTTTTGGTCGATTTTCGACCCCAGGATTTTGTTTTGGAGGGCAGGTGTCATTTACAAGCCTGCAATGGGTGTGAATATTGAGTGACCATTAGCACTGACTTTAAAGCTGCTGCTGTGGGAAACGGCCACAAGGCGTCAGCATTGCTACATTCCCACATCTGGTTACTAGGGCAGCAGAGCCTTCTGGAAGTCCTGTTCCCAGGTTGTCAATTAGAATGGAATGTGCCAGGAAAAAACCCCAGAAGTGTATGTCACATTACTTCTTGTTCGCTCTTTTAATTTGTTTAAATCGGGGTAATGATTAGAATACTGTTGGTCCTATATGTACAGAATCTGGTTCATTTGTACGTTTTATATATATATATATATATATTCTTGTACAGATCCTCTTCCCATGTAAATTATTGCAGAGTGTTCTGGTGACCTCCCTTGCTATATGGTCGGTCTGTTTGATATATATATTTAATACGTATTTGTACACATATGGTGACACTAATCTTAAGTTATCCATTCCCCCCACCTTTCATTTTACTTAAGCTTAGTTTGTTTTCTAAGTGTGTGAGTGTCTTTCTTTGTGGAAATATGTTCATTTGTGTCAGCTGTTAGATAACGCCTATAGGTGATGTCATACGGTATGCCTTTTGCTTTCCGACTTAACTCATGTTCTGTGATGATCTCTAGGCTCATCTCGGGTGCCTCAAAGAGCAGTGTTTCCTTGTTTTCCATGGCTAATAGTCCACTGTGTCCACGGACCAGCTCTTCTTATCCATTCATCTGTTGATGGACATTTGGGTTGCTTCGGTGTCTTGGCTACTGTGAAAACTCGTGGAGTGCAGCTCTTGCAGCCCGTCTTCTCAGGTGAGAGGCTCGGCTGTGGGTGTTCTGGATGGAAGGGTGGCTCAATTTTTAATTGAAAACGCAGCTCCTTTCTGTTCTCATTATTGGCTGTTACAACTAGACATGTCCTCCGCAGACAGAGGGAACAGAGTTCTCTAAAACCCCTTCAGCATTTATTGTTTGTAGTCTTTTGGCTGACGGTAGTTAACTTGGGTGAGCTGAAAGCTTTTTGTAGCTTAGAGGAGTCTGATCATTCCTGAGGTTGAGCTTTTCTCCATTTTGCTTTTTTGATAAAGAGTGAGTAAAACTTACCTCTTCATACTATCTCTTTGACACATTTGCCTGCTTTGAATTTTTTTCACCACTGCCGAGCTCAGGACATTTTTTTTTTTTTTTTGAGGGCAGGTGTCTTTTAGAGGCCGGAGTCCTTGTGAATGTTAAGTGACCCATAGCTATCCGTTTAAAGCCGCTCTTGCGGGAAACGGCCACAAGGCGGCAGCATTTCTCCATTTCCAACTCTGGGTTTTCCTGCAACAGAGGCTTCCTGGAAATTGTGTTAGTAGGCTGCAAATGAGAGTGCAGTGTGTCAGGGCAAACCCCCAAGAGCTTATATCTCCTTACTTCTTGTGTGTTTTTTAAAATTTAATTGTTATCTAGTATCACAGCCAATTGGATAAAAATGTGGTGTGTGTTCTAGGTGTACTGCATCTGGTTCATCATATGTATGTGTCAATCTATTCATCTTTGGATCCTTTCCCGTGTAGGTTATTACAGAGTGTTGAGTCGACCTCTCTTGGTATTCCTTAGGTATTTTGTGATTATATATTTCATATGTATCAGTACATGTCTGTAAACCCCCATATCCAAATTCATACATTCCTTACACCTTTCCACTTGGTTAAGCATAGTTGGTTTTCTGCATCTATGCACGGCCTTCTCTTGGAAATGACTTCATGGGTATCAATGTTGAAGTAACAGCTATAAGTGATGTCATAGGATATTTCTATTTCGGTTTCTTTCGTACTTCCTTTTGGGTGGGTATCTCTAGATCCTTCTACGGTGGTGCCAGAGGCACCTGTTGCATGCTCTTCCGTGGCTCATGTTCCATTGTGCACATGGGCCCCCTTCTTCTTGGTGCATTGTTCTGTTGATGGACATTTGGGTTTCTTCCAAGTCTTGGCTATGGTACATGTTGCTGCAGTGCAGGATGGCCAGCCTGTGTCTTTTTGATTTTGGTCTACTCGGGAGATAGGCCCATCAGTGGGCCTACCCGATTACAGGTTAGCTCAATTTTTACCTTTCAACGCACCTCCACGGTGTTCTCACTACTAGCTGTTACCAGGTTACGTCCCAGCGGCCGCTAGAGGGCACAGAGTTCTCTAAAACACCTTGAGCATTTATTCTTTGTAGACTCTGTGGCTGATGATCATTCTGACGACGGTGGGTGAACGTTTCTGTCGACTGGATTTGCATGGCTTTATTAATTCCTGATGTTGAGCATTTTTCCATGCCCTTTTATTTATCACAAGAGAAAGAAAGAAAGAGAAGACAAAATGTGCACAAAATATGCCTCTTGAAATTGTCTCTTTGAAATGTGCACGTCTTTTGAGTTGTTTTCCTCGATGGACGACCCAAGAATCGTTTTTGAGGGCAGGTGTCATTTATAGGCCTGCAATGATTTTGAATATCAAGTGACCATTAGCACTGGGTTTAAAGCTGCTGTTTTGAGAAACGGCCACAAGGCGGCAGCAGGTCTCCTTTACCAAACCTGGTTACTCGGGCAACAGAGCCTCCGTGGAAGTCGTATTCTAGGTTGTCAATTAGAATGGACTGTGCCAGGAAAAAGCCCCTTATGTTTGTGCCTCACGACTGACTTGTTCGTTTTTTAATTCAATGTTTATTGTTTCTCACAGCAAGTTTGATTACAATGTTTTGCTTGTTGTGGGTGTGAAAGATGTGGCTCTTTTACACATAAACATGTATCTAGTCTTCTTTGGATCCTTTTCCCATGTAGCTTATGACACAATGTTGAGTACTCTTCTCTTGGTATTCCGTAGGCCTTTGGTGATTTTGTATTTCACCTGTGTTTGTATCTCTCTCTTAAACCCAATTTCCTAATGTACACAATTCTCACACCTGTCCATGGGTGAACCATAAATCTGTTTATTGCATCTGTGATTGCCTTTCTCTGTGGAAATATCTTCAGTGATATCAATTTTTAGGGAACACCTATAAGTGATATCGTAGGCTATGTATCTTTCGCTCTGTGACTTACTGCAAGGTGCGTGATGAACTCTAGCCTCACCGATGGTGCTGTTGATGGCATTGTTTCCTTTTGTTCCTTGGCTAATATTCCATCTGTTCAGGTCCCTGTTCTTCTTTGTCCACTCATCTGTTGATGGACTTTCTGCTTGCTTCCATGTCCTGGCTATTGTAATACTCCTGCAATGCAGATTTGCCTGCCTGTGTCTTTCCACTTCTGTCTTCTTTCTTAGGTTATAGGCCCACGAGTGGGCCTGCTGGATCATATCGTAACTCAGTGTTTACCTTGTAAAGGCACCTCCATTCTGTTCCCATTAGTGCCTCTTACCAGGTGAAGTCCTGTGGCGAGCATTGCCCTCTGAGGAAGGCGCCACTAAGACCCTCCTAAGCCTCAGGGCCCGACTGTACTCTCCTTGGTATGCATCCTGG
This sequence comes from Kogia breviceps, assembly GCF_026419965.1. Taxonomy (NCBI): domain Eukaryota; kingdom Metazoa; phylum Chordata; class Mammalia; order Artiodactyla; family Physeteridae; genus Kogia; species Kogia breviceps. The sequence continues at coordinate 264,517 of NW_026711606.1, forward strand.
ACTTTATGGTATGAACATACAAAAGGAGATGGCCTTTGGCCAAATCGCTCCAGGGACCTGCTCAGTTACTGGGAGTCCCTGGTTGTTCCCTAAAGCTAGGAAAAGCAACCCTGGAGGGGAAATTGGTGCCTTTGAGGGAGAAGCCGAGCAGCCAACCAACCAGCTGATGCTGATAAGGTGTGACTAAGCCGAGAAGCCAACCAACCAGCTGATGCCGATAAGGCGTGACGAAGCAAAGTCCCTGCTTTAGGGGTATATATACGGCTAGGCTTTGTTATTAAACTTGCCTTGCAAGCGTCAGTTGCTTGTGCCCTTCTGATCCCATACCTTGGTGCGTTCAGTTCCCTACCCCCTCTCGTCGGTTGTTGCTACACTTTGAGGACCCGCCGCGGCTGGCGGCAAAGTCCCACTTAACCTAGAGGGTATGCACTTCTCCACAACCCCTTCAGCATGAATTGTTGGTAGTCTTGTTGCTGATGGTTCTTCTGACTGTTGTGAGCCGATACCTCTGTGGTTGGATTTGCATGCGTCTCATAAAGCCTTGAAATTGAGCTTTCAGGGATGTCCTTTTTTTCTTCAAACTGTGTGTGTAGCTTACCTCATCACATTCTTTTCTTGAAGTATGTGCCGCCTTTTGAAATATTTTGGCCACTACCTCCCTCAAGACATTTTGAGGGCAGGTTTCATTGACAGCCCTCCAGGACTTGTGCACACGAAGTGACCATTAGCACGGGTTTTCAAGCTGCCGTTGCAGGTAACGGCCAGAGGGCTGCAGCATTTCTGCGTTTCCCACTCTGGTAACTAGTGAAACAGACCTTCCTGCCAGTGGTGTTCCTCGGTTATCAATGACGGTGGGATGTGTCTGGAGAAACCCCCCAAAGCTGATGTCTCCTTACTTATATCTGTTTTTAAAATGGAATTTCTACTTTTCACTGGAGTACTCTTCCATTGTGTCCATGGACCACTGCTCCTTTCTGCATTCCTCTGTGGCTGGGCATTTTCATTGCTTCCAAGTGTTGGCTATGGTAAACATTGCTGGATTGCAGGATTGCCAGCCCGTGTCTTTTTGATTCTCATCCTCTCAGGTGATAGACCCAGCAGTGGCTATGCTTGATTGAACGGTCGCTCAATGTTGACCCTTTCCAGGCAACTCCACTGTGTTTTCCTTAGGGGCTCTTACCACGTCCCACTTAGAACCGAGGGTACGTATTTCTTCACCACCCCGTCAGCATTTCTTGTTTGCAGAAGTTTTGCTGCTGGCCATGCTGAGTCGGCTGACATGATAGGTTTTTGTAACGTGTATTTTCGTGTCTAATAATTCCTAAGGTTCAGCATTTTTCCACGCCTTTTTTTATTCTGTTAAACAAAAACAGAAAAAAAAAAACCGTGAGTACAATAAACCTCTCGAAATTGTCTTCTTGGAAGGTTGCCCTCTTTCGACTTTTTTGGTCGATTTTCGACCCCAGGATTTTGTTTTGGAGGGCAGGTGTCATTTACAAGCCTGCAATGGGTGTGAATATTGAGTGACCATTAGCACTGACTTTAAAGCTGCTGCTGTGGGAAACGGCCACAAGGCGTCAGCATTGCTACATTCCCACATCTGGTTACTAGGGCAGCAGAGCCTTCTGGAAGTCCTGTTCCCAGGTTGTCAATTAGAATGGAATGTGCCAGGAAAAAACCCCAGAAGTGTATGTCACATTACTTCTTGTTCGCTCTTTTAATTTGTTTAAATCGGGGTAATGATTAGAATACTGTTGGTCCTATATGTACAGAATCTGGTTCATTTGTACGTTTTATATATATATATATATATATTCTTGTACAGATCCTCTTCCCATGTAAATTATTGCAGAGTGTTCTGGTGACCTCCCTTGCTATATGGTCGGTCTGTTTGATATATATATTTAATACGTATTTGTACACATATGGTGACACTAATCTTAAGTTATCCATTCCCCCCACCTTTCATTTTACTTAAGCTTAGTTTGTTTTCTAAGTGTGTGAGTGTCTTTCTTTGTGGAAATATGTTCATTTGTGTCAGCTGTTAGATAACGCCTATAGGTGATGTCATACGGTATGCCTTTTGCTTTCCGACTTAACTCATGTTCTGTGATGATCTCTAGGCTCATCTCGGGTGCCTCAAAGAGCAGTGTTTCCTTGTTTTCCATGGCTAATAGTCCACTGTGTCCACGGACCAGCTCTTCTTATCCATTCATCTGTTGATGGACATTTGGGTTGCTTCGGTGTCTTGGCTACTGTGAAAACTCGTGGAGTGCAGCTCTTGCAGCCCGTCTTCTCAGGTGAGAGGCTCGGCTGTGGGTGTTCTGGATGGAAGGGTGGCTCAATTTTTAATTGAAAACGCAGCTCCTTTCTGTTCTCATTATTGGCTGTTACAACTAGACATGTCCTCCGCAGACAGAGGGAACAGAGTTCTCTAAAACCCCTTCAGCATTTATTGTTTGTAGTCTTTTGGCTGACGGTAGTTAACTTGGGTGAGCTGAAAGCTTTTTGTAGCTTAGAGGAGTCTGATCATTCCTGAGGTTGAGCTTTTCTCCATTTTGCTTTTTTGATAAAGAGTGAGTAAAACTTACCTCTTCATACTATCTCTTTGACACATTTGCCTGCTTTGAATTTTTTTCACCACTGCCGAGCTCAGGACATTTTTTTTTTTTTTTGAGGGCAGGTGTCTTTTAGAGGCCGGAGTCCTTGTGAATGTTAAGTGACCCATAGCTATCCGTTTAAAGCCGCTCTTGCGGGAAACGGCCACAAGGCGGCAGCATTTCTCCATTTCCAACTCTGGGTTTTCCTGCAACAGAGGCTTCCTGGAAATTGTGTTAGTAGGCTGCAAATGAGAGTGCAGTGTGTCAGGGCAAACCCCCAAGAGCTTATATCTCCTTACTTCTTGTGTGTTTTTTAAAATTTAATTGTTATCTAGTATCACAGCCAATTGGATAAAAATGTGGTGTGTGTTCTAGGTGTACTGCATCTGGTTCATCATATGTATGTGTCAATCTATTCATCTTTGGATCCTTTCCCGTGTAGGTTATTACAGAGTGTTGAGTCGACCTCTCTTGGTATTCCTTAGGTATTTTGTGATTATATATTTCATATGTATCAGTACATGTCTGTAAACCCCCATATCCAAATTCATACATTCCTTACACCTTTCCACTTGGTTAAGCATAGTTGGTTTTCTGCATCTATGCACGGCCTTCTCTTGGAAATGACTTCATGGGTATCAATGTTGAAGTAACAGCTATAAGTGATGTCATAGGATATTTCTATTTCGGTTTCTTTCGTACTTCCTTTTGGGTGGGTATCTCTAGATCCTTCTACGGTGGTGCCAGAGGCACCTGTTGCATGCTCTTCCGTGGCTCATGTTCCATTGTGCACATGGGCCCCCTTCTTCTTGGTGCATTGTTCTGTTGATGGACATTTGGGTTTCTTCCAAGTCTTGGCTATGGTACATGTTGCTGCAGTGCAGGATGGCCAGCCTGTGTCTTTTTGATTTTGGTCTACTCGGGAGATAGGCCCATCAGTGGGCCTACCCGATTACAGGTTAGCTCAATTTTTACCTTTCAACGCACCTCCACGGTGTTCTCACTACTAGCTGTTACCAGGTTACGTCCCAGCGGCCGCTAGAGGGCACAGAGTTCTCTAAAACACCTTGAGCATTTATTCTTTGTAGACTCTGTGGCTGATGATCATTCTGACGACGGTGGGTGAACGTTTCTGTCGACTGGATTTGCATGGCTTTATTAATTCCTGATGTTGAGCATTTTTCCATGCCCTTTTATTTATCACAAGAGAAAGAAAGAAAGAGAAGACAAAATGTGCACAAAATATGCCTCTTGAAATTGTCGTTTTGAAATGTGCACGTCTTTTGAGTTGTTTTCCTCGATGGACGACCCAAGAATCGTTTTTGAGGGCAGGTGTCATTTATAGGCCTGCAATGATTTTGAATATCAAGTGACCATTAGCACTGGGTTTAAAGCTGCTGTTTTGAGAAACGGCCACAAGGCGGCAGCAGGTCTCCTTTACCAAACCTGGTTACTCGGGCAACAGAGCCTCCGTGGAAGTCGTATTCTAGGTTGTCAATTAGAATGGACTGTGCCAGGAAAAAGCCCCTTATGTTTGTGCCTCACGACTGACTTGTTCGTTTTTTAATTCAATGTTTATTGTTTCTCACAGCAAGTTTGATTACAATGTTTTGCTTGTTGTGGGTGTGAAAGATGTGGCTCTTTTACACATAAACATGTATCTAGTCTTCTTTGGATCCTTTTCCCATGTAGCTTATGACACAATGTTGAGTACTCTTCTCTTGGTATTCCGTAGGCCTTTGGTGATTTTGTATTTCACCTGTGTTTGTATCTCTCTCTTAAACCCAATTTCCTAATGTACACAATTCTCACACCTGTCCATGGGTGAACCATAAATCTGTTTATTGCATCTGTGATTGCCTTTCTCTGTGGAAATATCTTCAGTGATATCAATTTTTAGGGAACACCTATAAGTGATATCGTAGGCTATGTATCTTTCGCTCTGTGACTTACTGCAAGGTGCGTGATGAACTCTAGCCTCACCGATGGTGCTGTTGATGGCATTGTTTCCTTTTGTTCCTTGGCTAATATTCCATCTGTTCAGGTCCCTGTTCTTCTTTGTCCACTCATCTGTTGATGGACTTTCTGCTTGCTTCCATGTCCTGGCTATTGTAATACTCCTGCAATGCAGATTTGCCTGCCTGTGTCTTTCCACTTCTGTCTTCTTTCTTAGGTTATAGGCCCACGAGTGGGCCTGCTGGATCATATCGTAACTCAGTGTTTACCTTGTAAAGGCACCTCCATTCTGTTCCCATTAGTGCCTCTTACCAGGTGAAGTCCTGTGGCGAGCATTGCCCTCTGAGGAAGGCGCCACTAAGACCCTCCTAAGCCTCAGGGCCCGACTGTACTCTCCTTGGTATGCATCCTGGACTTTATGGTATGAACATACAAAAGGAGATGGCCTTTGGCCAAATCGCTCCAGGGACCTGCTCAGTTACTGGGAGTCCCTGGTTGTTCCCTAAAGCTAGGAAAAGCAACCCTGGAGGGGAAATTGGTGCCTTTGAGGGAGAAGCCGAGCAGCCAACCAACCAGCTGATGCTGATAAGGTGTGACTAAGCCGAGAAGCCAACCAACCAGCTGATGCCGATAAGGCGTGACGAAGCAAAGTCCCTGCTTTAGGGGTATATATACGGCTAGGCTTTGTTATTAAACTTGCCTTGCAAGCGTCAGTTGCTTGTGCCCTTCTGATCCCATACCTTGGTGCGTTCAGTTCCCTACCCCCTCTCGTCGGTTGTTGCTACACTTTGAGGACCCGCCGCGGCTGGCGGCAAAGTCCCACTTAACCTAGAGGGTATGCACTTCTCCACAACCCCTTCAGCATGAATTGTTGGTAGTCTTGTTGCTGATGGTTCTTCTGACTGGTGTGAGCCGATACCTCTGTGGTTGGATTTGCATGCGTCTCATAAAGCCTTGAAATTGAGCTTTCAGGGATGTCCTTTTTTTTCTTCAAACTGTGTGTGTAGCTTACCTCATCACATTCTTTTCTTGAAGTATGTGCCGCCTTTTGAAATATTTTGGCCACTACCTCCCTCAAGACATTTTGAGGGCAGGTTTCATTGACAGCCCTCCAGGACTTGTGCACACGAAGTGACCATTAGCACGGGTTTTCAAGCTGCCGTTGCAGGTAACGGCCAGAGGGCTGCAGCATTTCTGCGTTTCCCACTCTGGTAACTAGTGAAACAGACCTTCCTGCCAGTGGTGTTCCTCGGTTATCAATGACGGTGGGATGTGTCTGGAGAAACCCCCCAAAGCTGATGTCTCCTTACTTATATCTGTTTTTAAAATGGAATTTCTACTTTTCACTGGAGTACTCTTCCATTGTGTCCATGGACCACTGCTCCTTTCTGCATTCCTCTGTGGCTGGGCATTTTCATTGCTTCCAAGTGTTGGCTATGGTAAACATTGCTGGATTGCAGGATTGCCAGCCCGTGTCTTTTTGATTCTCATCCTCTCAGGTGATAGACCCAGCAGTGGCTATGCTTGATTGAACGGTCGCTCAATGTTGACCCTTTCCAGGCAACTCCACTGTGTTTTCCTTAGGGGCTCTTACCACGTCCCACTTAGAACCGAGGGTACGCATTTCTTCACCACCCCGTCAGCATTTCTTGTTTGCAGAAGTTTTGCTGCTGGCCATGCTGAGTCGTGTGACATGATAGGTTTTTGTAACGTGTATTTTCGTGTCTAATAATTCCTAAGGTTCAGCATTTTTCCACGCCTTTTTTTATTCTGTTAAACAAAAACAGAAAAAAAAAACCCCTGAGTACAATAAACCTCTCGAAATTGTCTTCTTGGAAGGTTGCCCTCTTTGGACTTTTTTGGTCGATTTTCGACCCCAGGATTTTGTTTTGGAGGGCAGGTGTCATTTACAAGCCTGCAATGGGTGTGAATATTGAGTGACCATTAGCACTGACTTTAAAGCTGCTGCTGTGGGAAACGGCCACAAGGCGTCAGCATTGCTACATTCCCACATCTGGTTACTAGGGCAGCAGAGCCTTCTGGAAGTCCTGTTCCCAGGTTGTCAATTAGAATGGAATGTGCCAGGAAAAAACCCCAGAAGTGTATGTCACATTACTTCTTGTTCGCTCTTTTAATTTGTTTAAATCGGGGTAATGATTAGAATACTGTTGGTCCTATATGTACAGAATCTGGTTCATTTGTACGTTTTATATATATATATATATATATATTCTTGTACAGATCCTCTTCCCATGTAAATTATTGCAGAGTGTTCTGGTGACCTCCCTTGCTATATGGTCGGTCTGTTTGATATATATATTTAATACGTATTTGTACACATATGGTGACACTAATCTTAATTTATCCATTCCCCCCACCTTTCATTTTACATAAGCTTAGTTTGTTTTCTAAGTGTGTGAGTGTCTTTCTTTGTGGAAATATGTTCATTTGTGTCAGCTGTTAGATAACGCCTATAGGTGATGTCATACGGTATGCCTTTTGCTTTCCGACTTAACTCATGTTCTGTGATGATCTCTAGGCTCATCTCGGGTGCCTCAAAGAGCAGTGTTTCCTTGTTTTCCATGGCTAATAGTCCACTGTGTCCACGGACCAGCTCTTCTTATCCATTCATCTGTTGATGGACATTTGGGTTGCTTCGGTGTCTTGGCTACTGTGAAAACTCGTGGAGTGCAGCTCTTGCAGCCCGTCTTCTCAGGTGAGAGGCTCGGCTGTGGGTGTTCTGGATGGAAGGGTGGCTCAATTTTTAATTGAAAACGCAGCTCCTTTCTGTTCTCATTATTGGCTGTTACAACTAGACATGTCCTCCGCAGACAGAGGGAACAGAGTTCTCTAAAACCCCTTCAGCATTTATTGTTTGTAGTCTTTTGGCTGACGGTAGTTAACTTGGGTGAGCTGAAAGCTTTTTGTAGCTTAGAGGAGTCTGATCATTCCTGAGGTTGAGCTTTTCTCCATTTTGCTTTTTTGATAAAGAGTGAGTAAAACTTACCTCTTCATACTATCTCTTTGACACATTTGCCTGCTTTGAATTTTTTTCACCACTGCCGAGCTCAGGACATTTTTTTTTTTTTTTTGAGGGCAGGTGTCTTTTAGAGGCCGGAGTCCTTGTGAATGTTAAGTGACCCATAGCTATCCGTTTAAAGCCGCTCTTGCGGGAAACGGCCACAAGGCGGCAGCATTTCTCCATTTCCAACTCTGGGTTTTCCTGCAACAGAGGCTTCCTGGAAATTGTGTTAGTAGGCTGCAAATGAGAGTGCAGTGTGTCAGGGCAAACCCCCAAGAGCTTATATCTCCTTACTTCTTGTGTGTTTTTTAAAATTTAATTGTTATCTAGTATCACAGCCAATTGGATAAAAATGTGGTGTGTGTTCTAGGTGTACTGCATCTGGTTCATCATATGTATGTGTCAATCTATTCATCTTTGGATCCTTTCCCGTGTAGGTTATTACAGAGTGTTGAGTCGACCTCTCTTGGTATTCCTTAGGTATTTTGTGATTATATATTTCATATGTATCAGTACATGTCTGTAAACCCCCATATCCAAATTCATACATTCCTTACACCTTTCCACTTGGTTAAGCATAGTTGGTTTTCTGCATCTATGCACGGCCTTCTCTTGGAAATGACTTCATGGGTATCAATGTTGAAGTAACAGCTATAAGTGATGTCATAGGATATTTCTATTTCGGTTTCTTTCGTACTTCCTTTTGGGTGGGTATCTCTAGATCCTTCTACGGTGGTGCCAGAGGCACCTGTTGCATGCTCTTCCGTGGCTCATGTTCCATTGTGCACATGGGCCCCCTTCTTCTTGGTGCATTGTTCTGTTGATGGACATTTGGGTTTCTTCCAAGTCTTGGCTATGGTACATGTTGCTGCAGTGCAGGATGGCCAGCCTGTGTCTTTTTGATTTTGGTCTACTCGGGAGATAGGCCCATCAGTGGGCCTACCCGATTACAGGTTAGCTCAATTTTTACCTTTCAACGCACCTCCACGGTGTTCTCACTACTAGCTGTTACCAGGTTACGTCCCAGCGGCCGCTAGAGGGCACAGAGTTCTCTAAAACACCTTGAGCATTTATTCTTTGTAGACTCTGTGGCTGATGATCATTCTGACGACGGTGGGTGAACGTTTCTGTCGACTGGATTTGCATGGCTTTATTAATTCCTGATGTTGAGCATTTTTCCATGCCCTTTTATTTATCACAAGAGAAAGAAAGAAAGAGAAGACAAAATGTGCACAAAATATGCCTCTTGAAATTGTCTCTTTGAAATGTGCACGTCTTTTGAGTTGTTTTCCTCGATGGACGACCCAAGAATCGTTTTTGAGGGCAGGTGTCATTTATAGGCCTGCAATGATTTTGAATATCAAGTGACCATTAGCACTGGGTTTAAAGCTGCTGTTTTGAGAAACGGCCACAAGGCGGCAGCAGGTCTCCTTTACCAAACCTGGTTACTCGGGCAACAGAGCCTCCGTGGAAGTCGTATTCTAGGTTGTCAATTAGAATGGACTGTGCCAGGAAAAAGCCCCTTATGTTTGTGCCTCACGACTGACTTGTTCGTTTTTTAATTCAATGTTTATTGTTTCTCACAGCAAGTTTGATTACAATGTTTTGCTTGTTGTGGGTGTGAAAGATGTGGCTCTTTTACACATAAACATGTATCTAGTCTTCTTTGGATCCTTTTCCCATGTAGCTTATGACACAATGTTGAGTACTCTTCTCTTGGTATTCCGTAGGCCTTTGGTGATTTTGTATTTCACCTGTGTTTGTATCTCTCTCTTAAACCCAATTTCCTAATGTACACAATTCTCACACCTGTCCATGGGTGAACCATAAATCTGTTTATTGCATCTGTGATTGCCTTTCTCTGTGGAAATATCTTCAGTGATATCAATTTTTAGGGAACACCTATAAGTGATATCGTAGGCTATGTATCTTTCGCTCTGTGACTTACTGCAAGGTGCGTGATGAACTCTAGCCTCACCGATGGTGCTGTTGATGGCATTGTTTCCTTTTGTTCCTTGGCTAATATTCCATCTGTTCAGGTCCCTGTTCTTCTTTGTCCACTCATCTGTTGATGGACTTTCTGCTTGCTTCCATGTCCTGGCTATTGTAATACTCCTGCAATGCAGATTTGCCTGCCTGTGTCTTTCCACTTCTGTCTTCTTTCTTAGGTTATAGGCCCACGAGTGGGCCTGCTGGATCATATCGTAACTCAGTGTTTACCTTGTAAAGGCACCTCCATTCTGTTCCCATTAGTGCCTCTTACCAGGTGAAGTCCTGTGGCGAGCATTGCCCTCTGAGGAAGGCGCCACTAAGACCCTCCTAAGCCTCAGGGCCCGACTGTACTCTCCTTGGTATGCATCCTGGACTTTATGGTATGAACATACAAAAGGAGATGGCCTTTGGCCAAATCGCTCCAGGGACCTGCTCAGTTACTGGGAGTCCCTGGTTGTTCCCTAAAGCTAGGAAAAGCAACCCTGGAGGGGAAATTGGTGCCTTTGAGGGAGAAGCCGAGCAGCCAACCAACCAGCTGATGCTGATAAGGTGTGACTAAGCCGAGAAGCCAACCAACCAGCTGATGCCGATAAGGCGTGACGAAGCAAAGTCCCTGCTTTAGGGGTATATATACGGCTAGGCTTTGTTATTAAACTTGCCTTGCAAGCGTCAGTTGCTTGTGCCCTTCTGATCCCATACCTTGGTGCGTTCAGTTCCCTACCCCCTCTCGTCGGTTGTTGCTACACTTTGAGGACCCGCCGCGGCTGGCGGCAAAGTCCCACTTAACCTAGAGGGTATGCACTTCTCCACAACCCCTTCAGCATGAATTGTTGGTAGTCTTGTTGCTGATGGTTCTTCTGACTGGTGTGAGCCGATACCTCTGTGGTTGGATTTGCATGCGTCTCATAAAGCCTTGAAATTGAGCTTTCAGGGATGTCCTTTTTTTCTTCAAACTGTGTGTGTAGCTTACCTCATCACATTCTTTTCTTGAAGTATGTGCCGCCTTTTGAAATATTTTGGCCACTACCTCCCTCAAGACATTTTGAGGGCAGGTTTCATTGACAGCCCTCCAGGACTTGTGCACACGAAGTGACCATTAGCACGGGTTTTCAAGCTGCCGTTGCAGGTAACGGCCAGAGGGCTGCAGCATTTCTGCGTTTCCCACTCTGGTAACTAGTGAAACAGACCTTCCTGCCAGTGGTGTTCCTCGGTTATCAATGACGGTGGGATGTGTCTGGAGAAACCCCCCAAAGCTGATGTCTCCTTACTTATATCTGTTTTTAAAATGGAATTTCTACTTTTCACTGGAGTACTCTTCCATTGTGTCCATGGACCACTGCTCCTTTCTGCATTCCTCTGTGGCTGGGCATTTTCATTGCTTCCAAGTGTTGGCTATGGTAAACATTGCTGGATTGCAGGATTGCCAGCCCGTGTCTTTTTGATTCTCATCCTCTCAGGTGATAGACCCAGCAGTGGCTATGCTTGATTGAACGGTCGCTCAATGTTGACCCTTTCCAGGCAACTCCACTGTGTTTTCCTTAGGGGCTCTTACCACGTCCCACTTAGAACCGAGGGTACGTATTTCTTCACCACCCCGTCAGCATTTCTTGTTTGCAGAAGTTTTGCTGCTGGCCATGCTGAGTCGGCTGACATGATAGGTTTTTGTAACGTGTATTTTCGTGTCTAATAATTCCTAAGGTTCAGCATTTTTCCACGCCTTTTTTTATTCTGTTAAACAAAAACAGAAAAAAAAAAACCGTGAGTACAATAAACCTCTCGAAATTGTCTTCTTGGAAGGTTGCCCTCTTTCGACTTTTTTGGTCGATTTTCGACCCCAGGATTTTGTTTTGGAGGGCAGGTGTCATTTACAAGCCTGCAATGGGTGTGAATATTGAGTGACCATTAGCACTGACTTTAAAGCTGCTGCTGTGGGAAACGGCCACAAGGCGTCAGCATTGCTACATTCCCACATCTGGTTACTAGGGCAGCAGAGCCTTCTGGAAGTCCTGTTCCCAGGTTGTCAATTAGAATGGAATGTGCCAGGAAAAAACCCCAGAAGTGTATGTCACATTACTTCTTGTTCGCTCTTTTAATTTGTTTAAATCGGGGTAATGATTAGAATACTGTTGGTCCTATATGTACAGAATCTGGTTCATTTGTACGTTTTATATATATATATATATATATTCTTGTACAGATCCTCTTCCCATGTAAATTATTGCAGAGTGTTCTGGTGACCTCCCTTGCTATATGGTCGGTCTGTTTGATATATATATTTAATACGTATTTGTACACATATGGTGACACTAATCTTAAGTTATCCATTCCCCCCACCTTTCATTTTACTTAAGCTTAGTTTGTTTTCTAAGTGTGTGAGTGTCTTTCTTTGTGGAAATATGTTCATTTGTGTCAGCTGTTAGATAACGCCTATAGGTGATGTCATACGGTATGCCTTTTGCTTTCCGACTTAACTCATGTTCTGTGATGATCTCTAGGCTCATCTCGGGTGCCTCAAAGAGCAGTGTTTCCTTGTTTTCCATGGCTAATAGTCCACTGTGTCCACGGACCAGCTCTTCTTATCCATTCATCTGTTGATGGACATTTGGGTTGCTTCGGTGTCTTGGCTACTGTGAAAACTCGTGGAGTGCAGCTCTTGCAGCCCGTCTTCTCAGGTGAGAGGCTCGGCTGTGGGTGTTCTGGATGGAAGGGTGGCTCAATTTTTAATTGAAAACGCAGCTCCTTTCTGTTCTCATTATTGGCTGTTACAACTAGACATGTCCTCCGCAGACAGAGGGAACAGAGTTCTCTAAAACCCCTTCAGCATTTATTGTTTGTAGTCTTTTGGCTGACGGTAGTTAACTTGGGTGAGCTGAAAGCTTTTTGTAGCTTAGAGGAGTCTGATCATTCCTGAGGTTGAGCTTTTCTCCATTTTGCTTTTTTGATAAAGAGTGAGTAAAACTTACCTCTTCATACTATCTCTTTGACACATTTGCCTGCTTTGAATTTTTTTCACCACTGCCGAGCTCAGGACATTTTTTTTTTTTTTTGAGGGCAGGTGTCTTTTAGAGGCCGGAGTCCTTGTGAATGTTAAGTGACCCATAGCTATCCGTTTAAAGCCGCTCTTGCGGGAAACGGCCACAAGGCGGCAGCATTTCTCCATTTCCAACTCTGGGTTTTCCTGCAACAGAGGCTTCCTGGAAATTGTGTTAGTAGGCTGCAAATGAGAGTGCAGTGTGTCAGGGCAAACCCCCAAGAGCTTATATCTCCTTACTTCTTGTGTGTTTTTTAAAATTTAATTGTTATCTAGTATCACAGCCAATTGGATAAAAATGTGGTGTGTGTTCTAGGTGTACTGCATCTGGTTCATCATATGTATGTGTCAATCTATTCATCTTTGGATCCTTTCCCGTGTAGGTTATTACAGAGTGTTGAGTCGACCTCTCTTGGTATTCCTTAGGTATTTTGTGATTATATATTTCATATGTATCAGTACATGTCTGTAAACCCCCATATCCAAATTCATACATTCCTTACACCTTTCCACTTGGTTAAGCATAGTTGGTTTTCTGCATCTATGCACGGCCTTCTCTTGGAAATGACTTCATGGGTATCAATGTTGAAGTAACAGCTATAAGTGATGTCATAGGATATTTCTATTTCGGTTTCTTTCGTACTTCCTTTTGGGTGGGTATCTCTAGATCCTTCTACGGTGGTGCCAGAGGCACCTGTTGCATGCTCTTCCGTGGCTCATGTTCCATTGTGCACATGGGCCCCCTTCTTCTTGGTGCATTGTTCTGTTGATGGACATTTGGGTTTCTTCCAAGTCTTGGCTATGGTACATGTTGCTGCAGTGCAGGATGGCCAGCCTGTGTCTTTTTGATTTTGGTCTACTCGGGAGATAGGCCCATCAGTGGGCCTACCCGATTACAGGTTAGCTCAATTTTTACCTTTCAACGCACCTCCACGGTGTTCTCACTACTAGCTGTTACCAGGTTACGTCCCAGCGGCCGCTAGAGGGCACAGAGTTCTCTAAAACACCTTGAGCATTTATTCTTTGTAGACTCTGTGGCTGATGATCATTCTGACGACGGTGGGTGAACGTTTCTGTCGACTGGATTTGCATGGCTTTATTAATTCCTGATGTTGAGCATTTTTCCATGTCCTTTTATTTATCACAAGAGAAAGAAAGAAAGAGAAGACAAAATGTGCACAAAATATGCCTCTTGAAATTGTCGTTTTGAAATGTGCACGTCTTTTGAGTTGTTTTCCTCGATGGACGACCCAAGAATCGTTTTTGAGGGCAGGTGTCATTTATAGGCCTGCAATGATTTTGAATATCAAGTGACCATTAGCACTGGGTTTAAAGCTGCTGTTTTGAGAAACGGCCACAAGGCGGCAGCAGGTCTCCTTTACCAAACCTGGTTACTCGGGCAACAGAGCCTCCGTGGAAGTCGTATTCTAGGTTGTCAATTAGAATGGACTGTGCCAGGAAAAAGCCCCTTATGTTTGTGCCTCACGACTGACTTGTTCGTTTTTTAATTCAATGTTTATTGTTTCTCACAGCAAGTTTGATTACAATGTTTTGCTTGTTGTGGGTGTGAAAGATGTGGCTCTTTTACACATAAACATGTATCTAGTCTTCTTTGGATCCTTTTCCCATGTAGCTTATGACACAATGTTGAGTACTCTTCTCTTGGTATTCCGTAGGCCTTTGGTGATTTTGTATTTCACCTGTGTTTGTATCTCTCTCTTAAACCCAATTTCCTAATGTACACAATTCTCACACCTGTCCATGGGTGAACCATAAATCTGTTTATTGCATCTGTGATTGCCTTTCTCTGTGGAAATATCTTCAGTGATATCAATTTTTAGGGAACACCTATAAGTGATATCGTAGGCTATGTATCTTTCGCTCTGTGACTTACTGCAAGGTGCGTGATGAACTCTAGCCTCACCGATGGTGCTGTTGATGGCATTGTTTCCTTTTGTTCCTTGGCTAATATTCCATCTGTTCAGGTCCCTGTTCTTCTTTGTCCACTCATCTGTTGATGGACTTTCTGCTTGCTTCCATGTCCTGGCTATTGTAATACTCCTGCAATGCAGATTTGCCTGCCTGTGTCTTTCCACTTCTGTCTTCTTTCTTAGGTTATAGGCCCACGAGTGGGCCTGCTGGATCATATCGTAACTCAGTGTTTACCTTGTAAAGGCACCTCCATTCTGTTCCCATTAGTGCCTCTTACCAGGTGAAGTCCTGTGGCGAGCATTGCCCTCTGAGGAAGGCGCCACTAAGACCCTCCTAAGCCTCAGGGCCCGACTGTACTCTCCTTGGTATGCATCCTGGACTTTATGGTATGAACATACAAAAGGAGATGGCCTTTGGCCAAATCGCTCCAGGGACCTGCTCAGTTACTGGGAGTCCCTGGTTGTTCCCTAAAGCTAGGAAAAGCAACCCTGGAGGGGAAATTGGTGCCTTTGAGGGAGAAGCCGAGCAGCCAACCAACCAGCTGATGCTGATAAGGTGTGACTAAGCCGAGAAGCCAACCAACCAGCTGATGCCGATAAGGCGTGACGAAGCAAAGTCCCTGCTTTAGGGGTATATATACGGCTAGGCTTTGTTATTAAACTTGCCTTGCAAGCGTCAGTTGCTTGTGCCCTTCTGATCCCATACCTTGGTGCGTTCAGTTCCCTACCCCCTCTCGTCGGTTGTTGCTACACTTTGAGGACCCGCCGCGGCTGGCGGCAAAGTCCCACTTAACCTAGAGGGTATGCACTTCTCCACAACCCCTTCAGCATGAATTGTTGGTAGTCTTGTTGCTGATGGTTCTTCTGACTGGTGTGAGCCGATACCTCTGTGGTTGGATTTGCATGCGTCTCATAAAGCCTTGAAATTGAGCTTTCAGGGATGTC